>NC_050573.1:405337300-405640330 GCF_011100635.1 Trichosurus vulpecula | reverse complement strand
AAATCCTTCCTCTGACACTAGTCATGAGTGAGAAAATTAAACTCATTTTCTTTGGGTAGCTTTCTAAGACTGACCTCTAGCCTCAGACTTCTGGGGACAAAATAGGTGAGGCTTCTATCTACACCAGGGCAAGGCAACTTCTATCTCCTGCTGTCCCCAATAGCCTAATCTCTACACACTAGTGATATAGAAAACTTCTAGTGGGAAAAACAGAGACTTTCTTTTTGACCCCAGACCCCAAATATACTGATACACCTGTGACCTGAGGGAAGAGAAAGACAAAAGGAGGTGGGGAGTGGTACTTCTGCTGTACATGTCTGACTTCCTTCTGCTGAGACATCTACTACCTATTCTCCAGACCTCACAGGGAAGAGAAAAAGTGAAACAGGGTCTCCAATTGGACCATGTGTCTTCCATCTCATGCTGTGCTTGTCTCCCACATCCTCTGGGAAGAGGACTTGCCCTTTCCACTAAACAAGGAACAAACTCATACTTGGTCATACACAACCCAGTGATTCTGAAAGCCTGTATGTCATCGTCCAAACCCCATTCTCTATCACAGATTTTTTATTCCTATGCCCTTCAACTCTTTCTTCCAAAATTCCCATTCAAAGCTACCCACAACTTCACTGTGCCCTCTGGAATACCTGTTCCATAGGCAACAAAATTCCCTTCGTGTTGAATTTTCTCTTTTCCTACTCCTTCTATTTTCTAGCAGTCACCAAGACCTGTATCCCCTCTAGTGACATAGCATTCCTGGCCACTCTTTCCAGTATCGTTCGCATTTTCACTTATTCAGCTCACTGAAGTTGGAATTTTACTTGTTCCCCATTGCCATTGCCAGGTTCCTTTATCTCCAATACTTAGTAACCTCTTCTCCTTTAAAGTTCCATAAAGTAATCCATATCTACTACCCAAGCCAAGCCCTAGTAACTATTGTCTACAGATGTCCAGACCACTCCCCTTTCTTTCCTCAATAAATTCAAGGACTAGGAAAGGACCAAGCATTTAGAGAGCACCTACACTGTGCGAGGCACTGTGCTAAGTGCTTTACAAATACTATCTAATTTGATCTTTAAAACTACCCTGAAAGGTAGATTCTATTATTACTCCCAATTCATAGTTGAAGAAACTGAGGTAAACAGAAGTTAAGTGACATTCCAAGTGTCAAAGAGCTAGCAAGTGTCTGAGGCTGATTTAATACCTGGCTCCCAATGTTTCTGTCTTCCACAACTCCTGCCATCACACAAAGGGACTTCAACATGTGTGTTGATTCTCCCTTAAACAAAACACTTACTACTTAGTTCCTCAACCTACTCACTTCCCATGATCTACTCCTGTGCCCTACCTTGGCCACACACAAAGATGGTCATATTTCACTTTTGCAACATCTCTAGTATGCTCCCTTTCCTCTGATGTTATCACTACTCTGATGTAGGCTTCTATTACAACATGCTTGGACTATTGTAATAGTCTGCTGGTGTGTCTGCCTGCCTAAAGTCTCTCCCTGCTCCAATCCATGCTCCATTCAACCGCCAAACTGATTTTTCTGAAGCTTAGATCTGACTTGTCACCCACTAATCAATAAACTCCACTGGATCCTTCCACTATCAAATGCAAAATCCTCCATTTGGCATTCAATGCCCTTCGTGATTTAACTTTCTCCTCACCTTTCCAGTTTTCTTAAATCTTATTTCCCTCCAAAGTCTCTTCAGTCCAGTGACACCAGACTTCTTGCTGTACTGCAAACAAGGTACTTCTATCAGAGCATTTTTTTTTCTGTCTTTCTTCCATGCCTGAAATACTCTCTCTCCTGGCTTCCTTCAATGCCAAATTAAAATCCTGTATTCTACAGGAAACCTGCCCTACCCTCTCTTAATTGTCATATTTTCCCTCTATTATTTCTTATTTATCCTGTATATAGTTTGTTTGCTTGCTGTCTGCCCTATTAGATTGCATCTCCTTGAGAGACAGATATTCCACCCACTTGGGCTTTGTCATGGTGAAGAGGCATTATGGATAGACTGTAGTTTTATGAGCCTCAGATATGTTTTAACGTCTGTTGATTAGGTCCCTGCTACACTAGCTATCAGTAAGTGTGCAAGGCCAAACAAACTGAAATCCAGTAATCCGTTTATTGGGGCAATATTACTATAGAAAATACCCTATTCTGTAAGTCATTGCTGCATACAGCTCTGGGAAGTCAGAAGAAACAAGATGCCAACGAATTCCTCAGACTTAAGATGCCAAATGCTTCCCTATTATAATTAGTGTTAGTATCCCCTGGTATAAGTATGTAACAATCTCCTACTTGCCTTCCTACTTCCCCAAGTCATACTTCCCCAGTGAGTTGTCTGGATGCAACAGGGAATGAGGCTCTGTCCCAAGTGTCATTACCTCATTTGTTGTTCTTTAAGGGCCAATTTATGTGGAACTTAGCTAAGAGTAGGAGTATCCCTGCTAGGACTCTTACAGTAAATCCATACAGAGCCCTGTAAGGTACTTTATTTCCTGATTTATGTTGCCAGATTTCTTTTTCCTCTGTGTTCAATATTTTCATTACAGCTCACCATGTGCCTGTGGCCTCTATCTTGCCTATCCCCACCTTTTCATAAGTGAGTAAATTCTGCAAAACAAAGATAAATGCAAATTGAGCATATTTAGTTTCTCTTATCTTCCTCAATCAAAACAGGGAGCCAAGAAAGGAGCATAAGTAGCAATAAGGAAAAACAAATGACCTTTCCTCATTGCTAGGTACCCTGTGAAAATACCAGTCATAAGGAAGTGCTATAAATATTGAACAGTAAAAAGGGTTAGATAAAAAATGGGTAGGATAAAGATAACAAAATAGTCACATTAATTGTTTACCTATTCCAATGGCCTCGCCTCTACAATATGACTTGTATCCAAGAAAAGGAATCACATAATGGAGGATCTAAACTTACAGAAATTGTCTTACTTTTAATTTCTATTCAATTCAACAAACTTTCCTTGAGCTCTGACTAGATACACTGTGTTAGCAGTTGCCAAAAATTTGTCTTCTGGGGCTATAGCTACAGTTTTCTTGCATCCAAATGACAGACAGCATATACACAAAAAATGTTGACTATCACCTTTGTCAGGTGGGTAGCATTCTTTATCATCAGTCCTCTAGAATCATGGCTAATCATTGCATTGATCTTAATTCTTAAGTCTTTCAAAATTATTCACTTTTACAACATTGTTATTGTATAAATTGGTCTTCTGGTTCCATATCACTTCCCATCCATTCATACAAATCTTCTCAGGTTTTTTTAAATTATTCCTTTCATCATTTCTTATAGCTCAGTAGTGTTACCAGGAAGATTTAGGGTGAAGGAAAAAGGGAAGAGACCAAATATTCTAGGATCAGTTTCTCAAAAAGCCATTCTGTCCCTTAAAGATGTTTATGGAACTCTCTCTAATGAAGTCCTATGTTCCCAGATACTGACAAAGGCATTCCTTTACATTCTTATTTGTTGCAATAAAATAAGACAAAAATTAGGAGTCAAATACATGAAAATAATTCAAAATTACTCCTCCAATGACAAATATGAGGACTTCAGAAAAGCATGTAGCCTTTTGTCATTACAAAGAGTATTTGAATGATAAAATCAGTTTTAAATGGATAGTTTCTCCTAGAACTGAATCAACATTTCAGGTGTATCATTGTACATGTATCAAAAAATCATCTTTTTTTCCTAAATAAAACTTAATTGTCATGAGGTAAATGTTAATGTCATTGAAAAAAAAATTTAAGAATGGCAAAGTCATTCCCAGTGTGTCCCAATCAAACTAGCCAAGACTCTCCTCACTGTGTTGAACTAGGCTGGCTTGCAGGTGGAGAGATAATCTAAATCATTTCCATTAGTGTCCATTCAGTCAGGTCACCGATAGAGTCCTGGGTTTATACATGGGCCTGGCCTGCTTGTAACTGTTTCCGCTTTCTGGCTGTAAAATTGTTGCCTTTTTAAAAGGTTTATAAATGGTCAATATTTGGACCCTGGGTATTCCTTTCTCTAACCCTAATTACAGAAATTTAAAGTACAGTTTCAGTTCATATTCTCTGGTGTCATAAAGTTTCAGATCGAATCCTTACAATTGTCAATGCATAAATAGCCATCATTTCCTGGCTGTTAGATAATGCTGTCATATACTTGGCAAATAAATTTTTATCTCTTATCCTTTCTACATCATAGTATAAAGGAATGCATTTTATAAAACCATAAATATGACTGGCTATATATTAGAGTTGCGCTATTTCTTTAGACCCATTGGCATAAATCATGTTAAAAATACAAATTAGTTATTGTCATCATTTTGCAGCAACTGGTAATTATTTGTGGCAAGCCAACAATGTTACAATGTTTTAAAAACCACTTTTTTTCCTTTTTGCTTGTTTTAACATATAAACAGGATTGAAAAATAATAAATAATTGACTTAGCACCCATATTTTAGTACCTTTCTCCTTATTTGTCTCATCCAGAGAATGAAGTCTGAAATGATATAGGAGGCCCTTTAAAAAAATCACAGAAAAATTAATTTCTCCCACTTCAGTTATAAAAATCACATACTTTAAGAACTGGAAAGACCTCTAGAAGCTATCTAATGCAACTTATATCTGCCCTTGAATCCTTTCTGTACTATGCCTAACAAATGGTCATTCATACTCAGCATGAAGACATCAAATAAGGGAAACCCACCATTTTAGTCTCTGGGGATCAAAGAGAGATTAGGATCACAATTTAGCTCAGTTCCTACATAGCATTAATCCTTTCAAATTCAAGACCTAAGCCTCATTGGGCTAGTATCCTGCACCCTTACTTCTCAGGTATTCCTTTCTGGGCTGACTACAATGTCTCCTCTGTATTTCTTAACTCTAGGATCCCTGTGACTTGAGCTCATGGGTCAGAGATTCCTCTCCTTGCCCCAAGAATTTAAATGGACAAATGAAATAAGTCTGTTTCTGGGGCCAAATGGTCTGGTTGGAGGTGAGTGGCCTTTACGTCTTCCTCCTTTATTGCATTGTGTTACCTACTATAAGGGAACGAGTTCTTCATCCCTGAATGTAAATGTCAGAAAGTGAGGAACTGTGCTTAGTCAGATAAATATAAAGATGCAACCAATTCTAGCTATGCATCAAATGGAAAGAAGCTACTGCCACCCATGATCTAACACAGAATGTCCACTCATGCTTCAGTTTTCCTGCTTCCCAGAAGCACATCTTCAGTGCTATACACATGAATTAACTCCATCTCATATAACCTGGGTATGCACCAAAACTCCAAAATAGTTTTAAAAAAAAATTTATTTTTTTTTCCAGGCATATTTACGCATGCCTGTAATTTCAGATACTGGGAAGGTTGAAACAGGTGTATTGCTTGAGCTTAGTATCATGTAGGGGCTAAATTTTTTCAATACATGGTAATGTGTATGTAGCCCCATTGCCACTACTTCATTGCATAATTGGCAAAAAGTCTGTGTACCTCAATCAGCTTTCTGAAGTTTCTGGTGGAGACAGCCTGATCCTGAACTGCTTTCATAAACCCATTTCCCGGAGCAAATCAGAATGACTCAGCCCTACATTAAATGACTTTTTTCGTTGTTGTTAAACACACAGTTGTTTGAATATATGTAGATGTCATCTCTATGCTTATTTGTTACCAAAAAAAGGACATTTTTGCATTGGGGTGGAGGGATTGTTAGGAAGGGAAGGAACGTGGGAATAGTGTTGGTAATTCCAACAAGAAAAAGAAAAATAAAGAATGTCAATGCTTTTTTTTGATGCGTTAAAGAGAACACAAAAAAAGTCAAGAAAGTGACACAGGTATATGGAACAGCTTTGGAAATGATTCACTGGATATCTTGTATACTTTTCAAAAGGAGACAAGTTGAATGTCAGAGAGATTTGTGATTTCATAAACAATATCTCTTTTATGCTTTTCTTTATATATAGAAATATTCACGTTTATCGATGCTTGGGTATTGACATAATGTTCTCACCCAAGACAACTTAGGAGGTCAGCAGGAAAAGTCTGTCTCACCAGGCTGATGGTTGGGCCTAGAGCAGTAGCACAGATTGTGTAGCATAGGCCACACTGCAGGTCTTAGGTATCTTGAGCTAGAAAACTGTTTTGCCCCACCTTTTCTTGGTTCTGCTGCTCGAGAATTTTATTTGAGGTGTTATTTTAGAATTTTTTGGTCAGAGATTTGGGGGCTGTGTGCTTCTCTACTTCACCATCTACCACAAAATATATTATTATGCGCACACTCTGACATGTTTTTTACATTATCCATTAAATATTGTGGGAGATGGTGTTGATTTATGATAGTTAAATCAAGTATCAGTCTTTTCGAAATACTCAGTTTTGGTATATTTGATCTCTTATTTGGATTTATGCCATAAAACTCAAAAAGGACTTTTCAAAATTTCATTCCAACTGTGCCTATGTTAACATAATTTGAGATACTGGCATTACTTTTGCCATCTCTTTCATTGTTAGACAACATTACCAAAACTTGTGTCAAAGAAAAATTTTCAATTCATTCAAGCTCTTTAGCTTTCTTTTACTTCACGTTTTATCCATTCTTCAACATCCACTCTTATTTTGTCTGGGTATTGGCATAATGTTATTTCTTTCAATTCCCCTTCATTTATCTGTAAGATATTGTCTTGTGATTTGGAGCCGATGACATTGGCAAAAAGCAGTATGGCATCTTTGCCTAGTGACAATTTTGTTGTGATAAAGTACTGCCATGTAATAAAAAACATTCATATCTTCAGTCCATTTCACGTGTCCTTATAGTTTGCCCATTTTAGTGGTCAATACTGACTGCATTGAGGCATTTCCAGCATGTATGATATCGTTAGTTTGATTACTTCTAATATATCTTTCTTCCTTGTGGTAATAGAAAACAGGAATTCTATTCATTCTGCTGTCTTCTGTGTCAAGATGATAATCACAATGGTTTTGTGTAGTATCAGTCTGAAATCCTATACAACCCTTTCTATTTCTTGGATTCATAGAAACAGTTAGTTCACACTGATAGGGGTATTAACCCAACCAAGGGCATCACAAAAGCCCAAATTGTCAATACTTTAGGATTCCTCTAGGGTATCACACCAATAGTAGCTCCCAGGACATATAGAGTCCTTTTTGTATATCACTCTGGCTACCATTTCCTTATGTTGCCATTACATCCCCTTTATGTGGACAATAGGTTGATCTTTGAATAGATCATCAACATCAGCATCGTTTATACTAAAACATTGAAGTATTTTTATTAGTATTGTTCTAGAAAGACCATTTACAGATCACTTTTACTAGATGTTATGCAAATAAATCATACTTCAGCTTGAAGTTACATAAGGTAACTTCTGAAATCTCTTCTGATTCAAAGATTCTATGATTCCCTATTTTTGTTACTAGTTTCATCTGCTGATAGAAATCACTATCCCTTAGAAGAGATCACTTTCTACATAAATGTTTCCTTTCCCTCAGTTTCAACGTGATAGCTTAAAACCAAAGGCCTGTACTGAGAAAACTAACCTACTGCTTTGTTGGGTGAGGGGCAGGGGTAAGGACTATGCTGGTAAATGATTAATAATTGGCTTTCAAACATATGTACAACACACATTTAAGTTTAATCTGAATGATTAGCTTTCTCTATCAGTTTCTTAAATCTAGACAATCCACAAAACAATAAATCAAGGCCTCATTTGTAGAGTATGCTGATTTCTGAGGTGTAAATGCTCACAAAGAAAACAAAATGGCTCTCAGTAGTCAGTTCAAGGTGGCTCTAGCATACCCCTGATAGAGGAAAATATACTTTCCAAAGTGAGGAAACTGGGAGAAACCAAAGTTATGGTAATTTCTACTCAGTTTATTATATCTCTCCTCCTTTAATACTTTCCATCCTTATCTCCTCCTTCTGACATTCACAGAGACATGGCTGAGCTAGATGCCAGATATGCAAACTGTCTTGGACTTTCGGTGACAGAATAGAAAGAGCATGGAACTAAGGAAGTCATCTACTCCATCACATGCATACCTGAAAAGGAATCCCCATCAAACAGTCATCCAGATTCTTTACGGCGATCTGAAGTGATGAGGAAAGCATTACATCCTGAAGTTATACCTCCTACTTTTTGACAGCTTTTGTCATTAAGATTTCCTTATACAAAACCCAAATCTCTCTGCAATTTCCACTCTTTGCTTTCATTCTGACCCAAAAGCAAAGGAGAATATCTTTAATGCTTCTCTTGTGTGGTGCTTCTTGACATGTTCCAAACTTTCTTTTCTCTTGGATACATATCACCAGTTCGTTCAATTGACTCTTTTGTGGCATGGTCTTCAGTATCATTACCATTTTCGTTGCCCTTTTCTAGGCATATTCAGAGTTGTCAATGTTCTTACTAAGATGTGATGTCCAGAACTATAAACACCAATATGAACAGAACATGAATAGGGTAGAGTACAGTGGAGCCTCCCTCTTTATTGATACCATGCTGGAAAAATGGAAACCCCAATTATGTTGGAACATCTTAATAGACTTATCTTCCAGTCGCCTGTTGGCCTAATATTTGAAACTGAGAAATCCAAATTGAGGGAGAAATAAAATATAACAAACTGTGCAAGGATACGGTACATGGTCATATCCACTGTCTTAATAATTACTTGCTATCCTTGAATAAGAAACCCTGCAGTTTTGTCCAAAAGGACTAGTTTCATAATTATAAATATATTATAATATATTATATTATATAATATATATAATATATAATATTATAATATATATATTATAAAATATAATATAAATATAAATATATTATAAATAAATATAAATAAATTATAAATTATATTTGGTCTTCTGCCATTATTTCCTAGCCTTGAACAAGAAATATTTTACTATATCAAATCCTGCCAATTGCATTCCAAATGCAATTCAGAATGAAGCTTTTTTGACTTCTTTTCTCTCTTGTCAAATCCTACTCTTTCTCTATCTTTTCTTCTCCTGTAAAAGGCTTTATTTATCTAGTCTGCATTGCCACAACTGCTGCAGATTGGCTATGAATTCTAAGTAGAACTAAGAAGTTATAAAAACTCAATCTGTATCCTGGGATGCCAATGTTGTCATTTTGTGAGACCAGCTTTCCTTTGCAGGCTAAAATATTTCTTTGCCTTCATTTTGGTATCCTACCTTACCCATAGTCATCAGAGTCCATACTAGCCAGCACATCTGTCCCAAGAAATCCCAACAGCATTATGCCTCTGTCAGGGCAGTCTGAGATCGCATAAGTTGTTTTGTTTTTAATGGCTGCCATACTATATGAGTGATTCATATTGAACTTGAAAAATTGAGAAAACTGACCTACAGTTTATGTTATTTCATTATCTCCACCCCTCCGAAACCCAACCATTTCTCTCCTGAACATCCCTGTTGTGCTCAAGACCATTACCATACTTCTATTCATTCAAGTTCACCACCTTGGGTCATGCCCAACTTTTTATTCTTCTTTGTCCTGCACATCCAATCAGTTACCAAGTTGTGGATTATACCTTTACCTCATCTTTCTCATCTGTCCTCCTTTCTCTACTGACAGATCACCAACCTAATGTAGGCTCTTCTCATCACAAGCCTAGATTATTACTATAGCTCCTTAATTGCTCTCCTAGTCTTCCATCTCTCCCCTCTCTGATCTATCCCCATCCAGCTACAAGAATGATATTCCTAGAGCATAAGTCTGATCTTGTCACTCTTTTTATCGCAAAGTTCTAGGGTCTCCCTCTGGATTACCTTTAGGATAAAATACAAACTCTTCTCTTTAGCCTTCAAAGCTATTCACAATTTGGCTCCAGCCTACATTTCCAGATTTATTGCTTATTACTCCTCTCTGTGCACTCTGCATGTCAGCCAAATGGGCCTATTTTCTGTTCTGAATGCACAGTGCTCCATTTCTCATGTCCATGCCTTGGCATAGGTCGTCTTCATTCCTGGAAATATCTCCCTCTTCTTATCTATTTTTCAGAATCCCCAGCTCCCTTTAAAGCTCACTTTGAATGCCAACTCCTACATGGGTCCTTTCTTGACCCCTTCCCCTTTTACTATTTTCTCATCCAAAACTACTTTGTATTTACTGTTTATACATTTTCATTTGCTAATAGTTGTATATTGTTACTCCCCTCTCCCTTCAATGGAATTCAAGATCCTTGAAGGCAGGAAGTCTCATTTTTGCCCTTCTGTCACTAACACGTACAAGTGTCTGGCATATTCTAGGCATTTAATATTGTTTCCTTATTGATCGAGTATTGACTACTTAAAGATAAAACAGCAAAAATACTATACTTTAAATCAAATAAAATAATATTAAATCATTATTTAAATCATCAGTCAGATTCAATTAAAATTATTGGCCAGGAAGCTTCAATTTTATCAATTCCTTTTCCTACTAAAAGTGGTATGCCAGACAAAAAATATAATGTGATTTTTAGGATGCATTAAGATAAAAATAGCTTTCAGGAATGAAAATGTGATCTAACTATCTCTGGATTTTTTGCTTATTTCTGGTCATCATGTTATAAGAACATTCATAAACTGGGAGACTATTAAGAGGGAGAAACTTGGATGATGGCCTTTGAATTCCTTCCATATGAGGATCTGGGGAAGTTTTGCCCAGAGCATAGACAATACAATAAAATTGTCATCTGGTATTTGAAAGACAATAACCGTATTATCACAAGAGGGATTAAACTTTTCCTGTTTTGTCTCCAAGGTCAGGACTAAAATCAATGTTTTGAAGATAGAGAGGAAGATTTAGACTTGGGTCAGGGAACATTTTCTAAAACAAACCTCACAGTGTGGGTTGGGCTGCCTAGAAAGGTCAGGAGCCCCTCATTCCCAGGATATCTTGGAGCAAAGGCTGGATGACCCATCCTTAGTTATGTATCAGAAGGAATTCATTTTTCAGGCACAGGTTGGGCCAGATAGCATCCCACTCCAAGACTTGGTGATTCTGAGTTTGACATTGACTTAGTATACATTCTTTATAGCATAGGTATAGGAGTCATATTTAGATAATATACACTACATTTTATAAGGATAGTTTATATGGGTTTTAAAATTTAATTTTGCTGCCACATTAGAAATCTAAATGATGGGTTTTTTATTTTTTCATTTTATTTTCTATAAAAGCGCACTCAAACAGATGCTTTTGAAGATATTGGACAGTAAACCTCCTTCAGAGAAACATGTTAATGACAGATATTTCACTTATTTTAGAATAAAATGAAATAGAAGGAATAGAGTAGAAGATATATCAGTTAATCAGCAATCATTTATTAAGTGTCTACCATGTGCCAGGCACTGGGGATACAAAGAAAGACAAAAACAGACAATGTCCTAGCCCATGGGTCAGAATGTTATGGAAATCTGTATATATTTATATAGATTTTATAGAAAGGTTGCTTTAATAATCCTGGAGGCATATCTCAAATGCCAGCATGTTATGCACAGGATATTCAAGAAATTACATGAAAATAATGGCAGTTGTAATGCACCTAACAATATAGGCCTTGGTTTTGTTTCTTCTGCATATTTTAAGGAAATCTATTTGAGTTTCAGCAAATGCACTGAGAGATTGTCACATTTGAAGGAACTGCTCATTTATTAGATTTTCTAAGGTTCAAACAAAACAAAAAAGGGAAATTCTGGGCAATAGTTTGCATTTTATTTCCCCTTCCCAAAAATTGAGTTTACTTGTTTACTAACATGCACATAAGAGAGAGAAATTCTTATAGGTTCAATTCCATTCCGTCATCATCCCATCCAAATTTGAGGCGATGTGAGTCACAATGAAAAAGTTCAGTACATTTTCTGAGGTTGTCATTTCAAATAGTGGACTATCTAGCCTTGTCAGGATTGTCGTGCTCCACAATGAAGTGGATGTTTCCTACTGGTAACTTTATGGGGGGAAATGTCCAGGTCTAGGTTGGATTGACCATTCCAACTTTAATCATTCCAAAGCTAACAAAACTGTTTAAACAATGAGAGATCTCCCCTCTCCCCCACCCCCGCCATTGTATTAAATTCAAAGATTGATCACATACTTGAATCAACTGATGGATGATTTGGGCAAACTATTACACTGAAAGAAGAGTTTATCACAAAAAGAGGCAAAATACAAGCATACAGCATCCGATGGGCAGTGGGAGGAGAAAAGAGAAAGGAAGAAGTGAGAGGTGGCAAGGTGTTTGATATTTTTGAAAGACACTGATAGATTAGAGGTGTCAAACACAAACCCACTGCTGAAAATTCCTGAGCGTGGCCCTACCCATGCTAAAATATAATTAGGAACTATTTAAAAATAAATAAAAATATAATAAAACATACATAATATTACATTTTACAACTAAGCCAATATGAATACTGAAGAAATCTTTATATATGGATTAGTGGCCCCAGTTTCTGGTTGAGTTTGACAGCACTGTTGTAGATAATAGTGAGATGAAACTATTACTTAAACTAAGGTTTGGTGATCATTATAGATTCTTCGAAATTCTGCTTCTAAGAAAAATAAGATCAAGGAAAATTAAGGAGGCTATATGAGAATTTAGGAAAATTAAGGCAAATAAAATAGGATTAGGGAGTACAACTAGATGAGGTAGATTCAAAGAGAAAGTAGTTGTCAAGACAATACAAGGCAAAACAAGGTTGGTATTAGAAGGTAAGTTGAAAAAATAGAGATTTAAGTAAATTGATAGAGTGGAGTAGTAGGTGGGGCAAGTTGGTTATAAACAGTTTTAACCAGGTACTTAAGGTTTAGTTGTAAACACTCATAAGTAATTTCAAAAAATAAGGCAGACAATCTCAACTATTATAAAGAATGGGGGAAATTATGCAGTTATTTGCCTTGAATGCCCAATGTTTACATTTTTCCAAAATTGAATTACTGTTATCCTAGAGTAGGCTTATGTCCTCTTGGAGGAGAAAGGGGAAGGGAACTAGAAGAAAACCTCTCCAAACTTCAGGTTGTTTGGATAGATGAAAGGTTCCTAAAGGATGTGGGAAACACAGCTTCCTCCTCAGAAAAAAAAGGAAGGGGAAGATAACATTTGTTAGGAAGATGGAAAATTGAAGCTTACTACAGAGAGGAAAACAGGAAGGAAAAGGACATCTGAACAATTGTAGCTTATAAACAGATTTTAGTTTCTTTTGAGAGAGGGAGACTCTATAAGAAGGAGGAAGTTACTTATCCTTCTAAGCATGAGGTAAAAGAGCCAGAGAATCTATCAGGCAAGATGATTTAGAAAGGAGTAGAGGAAGAAGAAAAGAGTCCTAGCAGTTGGAGCTTCTCTGCTTAGGGGCATTGACCTGGTAACAACAATAGAGACATCTGCTGTTTTCCCAAGGAAATATCCCATACATAACAGAGAACATCTAGGACCTAAGAAAACAGATGACAATTACACACTTCTGGTGATTTATTCACATTTGCACAAAAGACATTTCCAGAAAGAATCTAAGAGTATTGCCCAATTTAATGAAGTGTTGGGGACCAAAATGAAGACCAGAAGGGCACAAGTTATATTTTTTTCTACTGTTGTCACTGTAGACGAGGGGTGCAGAAGGAAAAAATTCGTCTGGGAAGTGAACAACTGACTAAGAAGGCAATGCCTGAAAATGAGATTTGTATTTCTGGATTATGGATTTTATGTAATAAGATTGACAGATTCCTGGTCAAAGATGAAGTACATCTAACAAAGGCTAGTAAGAATCTATTTGTTAGGTATTCTACAAATGTACTCAAAAAGTCTTTTGGAAAAAAATAATGGGAAAGAGAAAAGATTACCTATGTATACTATAATACTATAATAATTAGCCACAAAGCAGGGAAGATTAATAGTAGAGACTCTCAGAAATGCAAGTCAAGAATTTATGAAGGTCTTACTATGTGCAGGGCACTGTGCTAAGTAGAAGACAAAAGTCGGCAAAGGAGTCAATAGTAAACCCATGGCCTCAAATATCTATATATACCTTCCTAGAGTGTAGGCAACAAGCAAGAGGAATTGCAGGTACTAACACAGGGTAGAATTGGGATTTGATTTCATAGGTAACACTGAGATTTGGTGCAATGAAACCCGTGACTGGATTAATGCTCTGGATAGGTATACTTTAGTTGTAAGAGACAGGATGGGTAAAAGGGGTGGTTTAGTGTTGTATATCAAGAAGGCACACTCCCATGAGGAAATCCAAGAGCTAGAGGGAGGAAGCATGTTGGAGAGTATTTTATAAAGATCAAAGGAAAGAATGATTTTGTCATTGCAGTATACTATAGACCAACTGGACAGAAAGAGGAAATAAATGAGTAGTTTGGTAAACAGCAGAAATCTGACATGGAGGCATGATATGATAGGGATAGGGGATTTCAATTATTCAGAAATTTGCTAGAATTCTTTCTCTGCCAAAAGAAGAGCAGCTAATAATTTCTTGATTTGCTTTAGTGATAATTTCATCTTTTTTGGAAGGATGAGGCTCTATTGATTATCTCACCTACCTCAAAAGTTACTTATCTTTGTTAGGTAAGAACATCAATCAACCAAAACCCTATGTGAACAGTGGTTATACCTTCTCTTGAATCAATCAGTGATAGTATAAGAGATTTGGTCATACTATAAGAAATTTGTATATGAGGAAGAAACTGTTTCAGAACCAAAGATAGAGATTCTAGGGGTCTACAAGTGGAGCAAATTGCGGCAAATATTTGAGGCAAAAAGATAGGTCTAGCTGTGGCAGAGAAGGTAAATATCAAGGAATGTCACTGGTTCTGTAAGGAATCTCAAAGCAGAAGACCCAGGCTGAGAGTAGTCCTGAGAAGTGTCTTTGACTCATTCCCCAACTTCCCATCCAGATGCTTACTTATCTGCAGACACAATAATACAGTTGGCTGTTTTGTCACTCAAACATATTCAGTAAATTTTCATTGAACCACAAAGAGGCCATGGATTACCTAGATATAGATATAAATGTAATCTTAGACAGATAGTTCAATGACTCAGAGTGATGGTGCTTGTACTCAAAATTTTTTGGTTAAGATAAACTTCCCATGAGTGAAAATTAGAAAACCATGTGGACCTCTGGGGGGCAATATGTCATCCAATAGGTTTAAAACAAGTTAATTATTATGGTAAGTTGTCAAACGTCTAAAGGTAGAGGAACCAACAAGGGGAAACTCTAGTCTGGATATCATTTTCAACGATAAGAACTTGTTGCTGGGATAGAAATGGTGCAAACCAGCAAATCTAGCCTTGATTTAAAGATAACATTTCAGAGAGGAAACATGTCCTATAGATAAAAATGCTTCAGAAGGTAAATCCAGTAGAAATAGGACATGTTCAAAAATGAATTTCTGAAGACTGAAAAGAGAGGAGTTTCAATGAGGAAACTGAGTTGATGCATTCATGTTCTCTGGATCACATGTGATAAATGATCATGTCCAAAAAGAACTAAAATATGTGGACACTGGGTACCTCCCTGTCAGTGAGATTTGAAACATCGTGGAAAATTAGAATGGCACCACAAGTTTAAGGAAGGGTAAATGTCATACTGACTTTCAAAAAAAAGAGAACAGAATCTGGACATGGTAGCACAGTGAACTTGATTTCAATTTCTTGGAATGGTTCAAGGTTGGATCATGGAAAAGAAGGTTAGTGGACATTTAGAAATAGAGGCAGTGATTAAACTTCACCAAGAGTGGTTTATGCCACTAACCTCATTTCCTTTTTTTGACTTGATTACTGAATGGAACAAGGAGAGTGAAGGAGTATGGAAATATCTATTAAGCGCCCAATAATGCGCCAGGCACCTTGCTAAGCACTTTGCAGATATTCATCATCTGATCCTTACAACAACCCTGGAAGGTAATTGGTATTGTTGTCCTCATTTACAGTTGAGGAAACTGAAAGAAAGAGAGGTCAAGTGACTTGCCCAGGATCACACAGCTAGTAAGTGTCTGAGGTCAGAGTTGAACTCATGTCTTACTGACTCCAGGCCCAGTGTTCTCTGTGCCACCTAGCTACCTGGTAGCTAAGGAGAATACTGTGGTTACAATTTATCTAGAATTTAGAAGAGGTTTTTTTTAAAAAATGTCTCATATTAGTCTTGTGTCTACGTGCTAATTAGCATGAGGGCAGACAGACCCGAGGAATACCACAAGGCTGGGTGCTACTTTTTTCCCCCTAGCCTTCAAGATCGGCAATGGGATAGAGTTTTTCATATATATACATATATATATGTGTGTATATATATGTATATATATGTATATGACTATATATATGTGTGTGTGTGTGTGTGTGTGTGTGTGTGTGTGTGTGTGTGTGTGTATGACATTGCCAAGGGAAAAATATTTTCCAGTTTGGATTTTAAAAGGAGGTACATACAAGATTAAAAGTAACATAGGTATCTAAGGGTACTGCAAAAGTCAGAGCAATCCTGTAATAATACTGGGAATGCTAAGGCTAGAAAGAAATGAAAAGACAACTAACAGTTGTTGTTTACATTGAGTCAGGGAGCAAAAGAAGACCAAAGAAAGGAAAGAATGGCTGCTTGGGGATAGAGATGGTTCAAAGGTAATGGGACAAGTTCAGAAGGTAGATATAACAATTCAACTTCTGTCTTCTATTTTTTTTCTTCAAAGAAAGAGTGGTAAATATGGAACAAACATGGCTAACAAAGAGATTTTAGTGAACCAAAGACTCAATATGAGTCAATAGAATGACATGGAAGCCAAGAAAAGCTTATGACACCTTAGGCTACATTAACAGAAGTGTAATGTTATAAACCATCTCTGACCCTGTTTAGACTGCATATGGAATATTGTATGAAATCATAGGAACCACACTTTAGACATTGCATTGGAAGTTTGAACTTGCCAAAGAAAGGGCAACCAAGGTGGTGAGGGAACAGGAGACCATGCCATACGAAGATCAGATAAACGAATAAGGGATGGTTTATCTGAACAAGAGAAAACATGAAGGTTTTCATTCAGAGTCAGGGTGATGTAGTGGATAGGGCATTAGACTCAGAGTCAAGAAGACCTAGATTCAAATTCTGCCTCAAACACTTACTAGCTGGATGACCCTGGACGACTCAGCTAACTTCTATGTGCCTAATTTTATTCATGTGTAATAGCTGACTTCAAGTTTTGGAAGGTCTGTCAGGGTAAAAAAGGATTAGGCCTGTTTTTCTTGGTTCTAAAAGATTAAATCAAATAATATTTGTGAAGCAATTAGGACAGTGTCTGGCACGCAATAAATGCCTAATAAACGTGTTCCCTTACAGAAGGCAGAACTAGGGCTAGTGCGAGGAAGTTACAGAGGTAGATATTTGTCCAATCCATATTACAACCATACATAACCAAAATGGTGCCACTAAAGTTAGTGAGTTCCCCCGTCATCGAGATGGCTCCTTGTTGCTTTGGCCAGGACTAGTTGTAAAGCAGATTCTCTGCTCCTCTGAAGCTTCAAAGGTTCCAAAATAATTATGATTAGCATCCCTGGACAGTTCTATCAATATGTAACCACTGAAAGTCCTTCTAGAGTTGTGTTTTGTTTTGTTTTTTGGTACAATAGTGATTAAGATGAGAAAATTTCAGCAGCATGGTAACAGAGGCTCTGACATTAGCTCCTCTGAGTCCAAGGTGGGAAATCTTCACAAAAGTCATTAGAAAACAATTTTCAATTTGCTTCTGTTGAGCCAATTTGTCAGAAGTAAGTCCTTTTGGTTTACTAATGAAATAAATTTGACTGAGAAGAAGTGAATAGCAAGGAGAAGAGGGAACAAAATGAAGTACTGTAAGTATAGATATGTTGTGTTTGCCCACATGTCTATGGTTCATCAAACAATTAGAAAAGTAAATCTAGTTGGTTTTTTTCCCCTTCACACAGTAGTTGAAAATCAAGCAATGGTTTTGACTGGTAGGATGACTTTGTGATTGACCACAAACTCTCAAGGGCAATGGGTTATCTAGACCAGTGGTCTCCAAAGTGGGGATCATGACCTCATCCCAAGGGGATTGTGACCTGTTTCCAAGGGGTAAATGACCAAGCAATCAAAAGGGCAGGAGGGAGAGCAAGGTTGTATAACACCTTTCCTCTGATAACCAATCATGAACCTTGTCTTAAAGACACCCACAGTAACCTAAACTAAAAGTCCCAAACTTACTAGAAAAATAAGGAGTTCATCTTAATTCTGCATGTTTCAAAACCACAAATGTACATATCTGTCATTTAGTACTATGGAGGGCTGGGGAGAGGGCAGGAGGTTTGGGAGTCACTGATGTCAATACAGTTTATGGAAAATATAGAGCCTACACTAACCTACACTGAAAATGAATCAAGAGCACTTTAGAAGAACTTTTCCTATCTGGTGCTGACAGGCTCCTATAAACACTTAGAACCTAATTGTGTTTTGGCATCGCAAGAGAAGGATAAGCTGTAGGATAAACTCTGGATTTAATTGGAATGGGGAAGGGAGTGATCATTCCTCATTGAACATTTGAAATTTCTGCCTTAGCAATAGATATCTCCTATCCTGTAACTGGAAGGTCAATTGAACCTGAACATCAAGAAGGCTGTGTGTGTTTGCATGTGTATATGGGTATGTGTGTGCACATTTTCCAAAATGTTATTGCTTAATTTGACATTTTTCTATAGTCACAATTGGGAATGGGAAATATTACAAAAACACTTCTTTTGTGTTGGATCTGGCTGAAACTAGGTCTCAAGATCTGATAAGGAGGCCTGAGAATTTCCAAACCATGAGAAACCACTACGCATTGTAGTACTGCCAGCTCTGGACTATCAAACACATGACTTTTT
Source organism: Trichosurus vulpecula (assembly GCF_011100635.1). NCBI lineage: Eukaryota > Metazoa > Chordata > Mammalia > Diprotodontia > Phalangeridae > Trichosurus > Trichosurus vulpecula. The sequence goes on along the minus strand of NC_050573.1, from coordinate 405,621,436 downwards.
AGCTTCTGACTCACCCATTCAAGCTAATAGCAAAATGATCAGACTTTTCTCTTCAGTGTGGCAGAGATAGAGGCCCAGATGTGTTTGCTCTGACCTGATATATCACTACACACCTCTACATATACACACGTACACAACATATGTATGTAAAACCAGTGTTTTATATGAGTTATTTTGTATGTGAGGAGATATATAATACATTTGCATAAACACACATGTGTATGTGTGCACATACACATGTATATATGTACTTATATGTATATGTATATATATATATATGTATATACACACACACACATTTCACAGCAATACGACATTGGTATGATGCTTCGGAGCAGAAGTGCCCAATGTGTGGTCCCACAGGCTGCAGTCCAGAACAGTTCCAAGTATAGTATGAACCCGATTAAAATGTAAGTAGAAAATATTTAACAAAATAAATAAAAATAAAATAAAACATAGAAAACGCTATATTTTAAAAATGTCAATACATGGCTCATGAGGAAACTTATGTATAGATTAGTCACATTCCCCTTTCTACTCGAGTTTGACACTACTGCTTTTGAATTCTCAAAGTACTATCTGTGAATAACAACCACTTCAGCTAATCAAAGATAGATAGCATTATAAATAGATAGCAATATAGATATTTCACAGAAGACAAATTTGCATAAATTCTTCAGTTGAAGCTATTTCTTTCCTTGCAACTCTCCCAACAGTTTTGTTCATATCTCCCCTCTGCACTTACCATTCTCTCTATTTTATTATAGTTCTCCCCTTCCCCCCTCAGAATACTGTCAGTGCTTCGAGTGCAGGGTTCATGTCTTATTTTAATTATGGATCCTTCAGCAGTTAGCATGTTGTCCAGATAATTGACTGTTAGTATTCTGTCCCTGAACCAAAGACAGTCTTAAGCAAAAGTTCCAAATGTAATAATTCTGTTTTACCTGTTGGTGATCTAGACAATTCCTAGGCAGTTTGTTCCTTGCTAAGTCTGCAAAATTAAACACTCTACCTTGTACTGATGGACACAAATGTTCCCAGGGATAATCCATCAGAGATTACTGCAACATCTCTCTTCCTTGGTGACCACTGGAATCTAAGCCTCTCTGGATTTCATTGAATTTCAACAGCTGGGCTCTGGCAACCCTGACCATTTTGTTTTAGAGCCCAAAAGTCTGTCATCTGCTATTTTGCCTTGCCTCTCACTGACCCCAAAGTAATTCAAACAGAAACTCCTTATTATTCTTTCTTATCATATGTTGTTTGTAAGGTCTTTCTTCCAACAAGAACATGTTGTTCATGGGAATCCAAAAATTTGTTTTCCGGAATGGTGGGTATTCTTTTTTTTTTTTTGGAGAAACAAAATAAATTTATTTTACAAACCTTGCAAGATTTGGGCACACCTTCATAATGGAGGAGGCAAGGTAAAAGGGAACCTGCCTTAATTTATACTCTTAATGAAAAGATTCCCACCCACCTCTATCCCTTCTCACCATTGGCTGGGAGGTGGGCTTACAGTCTAGGTGAGAAAACTAGACAGAGGACCAAGGTTGATCCCATCCATTCAGGTTTTCCCTATTGGAACTGAACTGCTGGGGTGGCGTCTGAAAGTCTAGGAGAAGAAATGGGGGGAGGAGAGAACTTCCTGGAGCAGAGAACAAATAGCTCACAGGAAGTTCATTATCTTCTAACATCTGAGAGAGAGGGGGAAGGGCATGCCCACAGCTCCAGGCCTTGACCTTCCAGAATCACAAGGCCAAATCCCAAAACCTCTCCTACTCCCTTAGATATACCCTGTGAAGTCTTCACAATTATCCATCCCAAGAGAATAGTGGGTATTTCTGAAGTGAGAGCAAAATAAAAAGCTAAATAATGGACAATGCTGCTCATGCATATTCATTCAGCTCTCATTACTTTCTCACCTTCCCACCTTTAGGCTCACTCACCCCATGTCCTCACATGACCTTATTGTTAAATTGTTAAATGTTAAAAATATTGTTAAATAACAAGTGTCTGAACAAAAATTTTGTATACTTTGTGTTTCCCTCCAAGAGTCTAAGTGTACTTTCCAGTAAATAAATGGCCACAGGACAATATAGGTCAGAATATAAACCACCAAGCATCACTAGTTATGAATTAGCACATCATGTCTAATTGTATTAAGAAATATGTGGCCCACTTAAGTGCTGTCTGTCTGATGTCCAGTAAATTTCCTGGAAGATGTCCCTTAAGGGTCATTCACATGTGTGTTGTGCAATGGCTTGGTAACGTAACAAACATCAATGGATTACATATTTGTTTGGCAAAGAATTAAGTCATTAATTCAATATGATATCAAGTTGTCTTTCTTCAAATATATTTCAAATAGAAATCTATGTAGGTGGTATTAAAATTAGTTGATAAATGGGGCACTGTGAATTGATCCATTTGCTAGGAATTTGAAATGACAGGTTTTCATTGTCAAAGGTTTATATTAATGTTCTAGCCTCCAAATCCCCCAATCCCATATACACTCAAAGCAACATTACAGGTTGTAAAAGGGAATGATTTTAGGATATGGACCAGGATTAATTTAGATTGTTATATTTTCTTGAATTGACCTTATGATGTGATAAAGTGGACCAATTTGATGTGCAGAGTTAAGTATGCAGTATGTATTTGTTTGTTCGTTGTTTGATAGGAAAGTGAGACTTGAAACTCTTTAGACACCTTTTTTGATACCTTTTTTCTTAAATGCCTGCTTGATCAATAAATTACGATAGCCAGTTCCCTCCCCTCCCTTCCCCTCCCCTTCCCTTACCACCACCATCTCTACATTCTTGTAAGTTAGTCATATTATTTGCCTCAGGTTATAACCTAATTGGACTAACCATTGAAGGTTACATTTATACTGCTTACATGAGAGGAACCTAAGAGAGCATTGACCAGGTCCTCTCAGAGTTTGTGGTAGAAAAGGAGGGGAATGCATGATAGTTTGACATGTATCTTACATTTTAGGAGGGTACATTTCAAAGAGTTTGGAATAAAACAGACAGAATTCCATAGCTTGAGACTGGAAAAAGGGAAGTTGGGAAAAAAAAGGAATGGTAGACTCTCAGGAATTAATTCCTTCTGATAAGGAGGAAAAGGGAACATACTTAAAGAAACAAATATAACTGAACATATAGCCTATATTCAGAGACTTAGATTTTCTCTCCTATACAAGAGATAACAGTCATTAATGGAAGTAACAGGAAGTAAAGGAAAATCAATACAAAACAATGCCAAGGTTCTGTAAGAATGGTATTTTAAGATGAGATTAGGCATATGATGCATGTTAAAGAAAATTAAAAGGACATTTTAAAGCTCTGTTTAGGGCAAGTGGAAGAATAAGGAAGAGAGAGGATCCCAGTTTGGCATAAAGAGGGAAGTGGTGATGGACCACAGAGAAGAGGCTGGGTTACTCAACTCCTATTTTTGCAATAGTTTTCTCTACCAAGGAGAATCGCATGAGGAATGACAGGAGCTCCTACCAATCAATCAATAAGCTTTTATTAAGTGTGAAATATGTTCTAGGCACTGTGTTAGGGGCTAGGAATATAAATTCAAAGAATAAAATAATCCTTTCTCTCAAGGGCCTTCCATTCTAATAGGGGGAGAAAACAAGTGTGTGTTCACACACGGCAAAAAGTAGTTAAATACAAGGTAGTTTGGAAGGCAGAGGATTAGCTAGTTCTACTAGCCCTTTAGAAGCACAGTGCCTAGTGCTTAGTATAGTGTCTGACACAAAATAGGTGCTGAATAAATATTTATTGACTGTCAGACTAGAATGTGGGACTGAAGTTATTACTGGAAGGAAGAAGGAGAGATTCTATGAGATACAGGTGATATGATATACAAAACACAGACGGAGTGAGCTTTAGAGGGAGAGCCTTCACAATAATAATTAGGAGAATCCAGAGAGACATAATATAGACCAAAAATGACTTTTGAATAAAGGTAAGATTTCCAAAGAGGTAAAGGTCTTTTGTCTAAAAACTAGGATACCAAAATTTGCACATGCTTTTCAATAGAAGTTTGGACACCAGAAGGATTTTTTAGACAATTAACAGGTATTAACTGTGATTCTAATGTGTCCTAGGTGTTATATTAGGAACTGGGGATACAGAAACAAAAAAGGAAATTTTCCCTGCCCTTAAGCAGCTTATGTTCTACTGAAAAGTTTGGACTTTGTCCTTTGGAAGCAACCACATTCAGTCCTCTGTCTCACTTCCTATCCATTTCTAAATCATGCTTTCAGGTTCATATACTTCATCTTCTTTTTCTAACTGCCCTTTATGTGTTGTCTTCTTCTTGTATTGGAATACAACATCTTGGAGGGTAGGGTCCATCTTTCTTGCTTACATTTGTATCCCTAGCACTTAGCACAGTGCTTGGCATATAGTAAATGCTTTCATAAATGCTTTCTCCATCTATCTATCTCTCTATCTCTCTATTTAATCCATTTATACAATAGGAATATATGCTCATGGATATATATATATATACATATATATAATACATATACATGTGTGTGTATGTATATGTGTATGTGTACATATATATAATAATATAAATGTATAATATGTTCAGATACATATAAAATGAGACATTAAAATACAGAACTCCTGGCTGTTCTTAATAAGTTCAAGTCACTAGGCCCCTGGGTGCTAGAAAAAAAGATGTGATTGCTGAACCTCTGTTGGTGATCTTTGAAGGATTGATTATGTCTAGGCCTCTCAACTATTAGGTGCAGCAGAAGGTAAATACACCATAAGCTGGGGGTGGGTTTTAGGAAATAAGCATTATCTCTAATCCATGAAACTCTAGTTATGCAAGTAGGTTGTAATTGCCTACCTGTCAGGAAAGGCTGAAGTCTTTCAAGAAACTACTCATCCTATTGCTCTTGCAAAGATTATTCCCAACCTAAAATACTACTTAAGACTTGACTTTTGGACAGGAGGAAAGGTTCTCCTTTCTGTTGTCTTCTGAAAGCTCTGAGAGTCTCCTGTCCAGTGGTAGGATTCAGTTGGTTCCCACTGGTTCAGGTAATTAATTTTAGGTTGAGTTCTGTAAACTGGTTGTTAGTGGTACCTGTCACATCAGTAGTAGGGGGTGGCACCTTGACTCAGTTCCATAGAGAACCAGTTGTTAATTTATTTGAATCCCACTACTGCTCATTTCCAGCTGCAGAGGATTATTCTAAGGCTCCTGTACCCACCAGGATTCACATGTTCTTCTTTTTCATTTAGTAATGATTAGAGTCTTTTTTTTAAACTTATGTACACATTGTACCTTCTAAAAATAATTGTTTAAATGGCTCCATTTGCTAAAATTACAATTCCGAACATGTGGAATTCATAAAGAAGAATAAAAGCGACAGAACTTTAATCCAGCCAGTAAAGGTTCAATTTGCCTCTTTGCAGTTGAGTTATTCCAAATGACTGTGAAAATAAGTCTGAACACATTGTACAAAGAGTAACATGGATACCACACAAAGAGTAGACGTAGATTGATAATAGATTGGTATCTCCTTTTAATTTAATAGAGCTTATCTCTGGCAAAGCATAGATTTCTAGAGGTCAAACACAGGAAAGGAAAAAAAGGTTGTGAAAACTAGAAATTTGGCTTTGGTTTCACACAATAGCAGTTAGAAGAGGGAACTTATCATGCTTGGGGCAAGTCGGAGATCAAGGAAGAGAGAAGATCCTAGTTTGGCATAAATAGGAAAGTGATGATGGACCACAGAGAAGAGGCTGAATTACTCAACTCCTGTTTTTGCAATAGTTTTCTCTACCAAGGAGAATGACATGGGAGATAGCAGGAGCTCCTACCAATCAATCAATAATCGTTTATTAAGTGCCAGATATGTTCTGGGCACTGTGCCAGGGGCTGGGAACAACCATCTAGTGGAGAATTTTGTATATTGCACCCAAGAAATGCAAACATGATGTAGGGTGAGAAGAAAGACCCTTTCGGGGTCTGACAGAAATATTGGACTACATATCATTAACTGATTAGAATTTGGAGAGAGATTGGGTTTTGTTAAGTGATTTTTCAATCTCCTTTTGTTCTTTAATTGGTTAATAATTCCTCCCACTTCAATTACAAGGTGATTGAGATTATAGTTTTCATTTAGAGATAAGTCAAGCAACTCTACACTCAAAGTGGCTCCATACTGTACAGAAAATTCAAAGGAACTAATAGCTCCTGAGTTCTCAGTTATTTTTTCCTCTTACCACACAGGAGAAGGAAACTTTGAGTGTCAATCTGAGCTTGAAGAAAGAAGATGTCTGTCTCCATGTTCCTTAATTCCCACCAAATGAAGCAAAGAAATATGCACCCTAAATTAATATGTTTGAACTCACTTCAGAATAGCAGAACATTTTAGAAGCACAAAATGTTGTTTTGCTAACAAATACAACTTGATCTCTTTTTCCTATGAGGAATCATGTACTCTTTTCTAATTAGATAGTGTTGAGGGGACTAAGAACTCTCTAGAGTCAGAAATGTCACTTATATATCTTATTTACATTGGTCTACACTTGGGTTGGGTTCTAGAAACTTCTGCCATTAGAAAGAATTTCTCATATCTTTTCCAAGATGACCCCTCAGTGATTTCTTTGTCTCATCTATTTATATATCATTAATCCTACATTTCTCTCTTTCACAATTTGCAGCTGGATAACCTGGGACAGACTTTCATTCTTCTTGTAACCCAAGATACACCTCACACATGGGCTACTCTGGAGTTCAAGACATATTTTAGGTTATTCTCACTTCAAGATCATAATTGATGCACTCCTTTTGATATAATTTTTACTAAGTGAACCAAAAAATATTCAAGTTCAAAGTAAAATACATTTAATTAAACAGTATAGCAAAATAAATGACCAAATCTCCACATACACATAGCTGTACTCACAAATTTCCCTATTGCTGTGAAGAGAGGAGGCATGTGAAGGAGTGAGAACCTTTGTAGAGATGATACCAAGTCCATGTTGGAATTCTGCTTTGTCTCTGTTGCTCCTACTAGCTGTAGCAAATTGGCCTTCCTACTTTCTCCTAGGTACAGATTTTTTTCTGCTGATAAGTTGATATAATTTAATTTTTGGTTGTAGTACTAGATTACGTATTGGGCTCTTCCCTCCACTGTGCTGCCATCTGCTAGTTCTCTGCAACTGTCCTATTCTTTTTAGGCCCACTGTTGCTCTTTGCTGCCACTTTCTGATTTTCTGCTGAGTTATATTTGATATGTGGCTTTTCTTTCTCTCATAGAAGAGGTGCTCTCAGAGCTCTCAGTCCAAAGCCACTATGGCTATATTGCTTTTTTGTGATTTAAACCTCAAAGCTATTGTCAGCAACCAGAGGCCAGAGGCCCTTGGAGACTGAGCATTGGCTTAGGTTAAATCTGCCTTTAGAATTTCTTTGATTTTGAACTTCTACTATGTGAGCTTAGTCTGCAATTTGACTTAAGGTTCAAAAATTCCTTTCAACTTCTTTCTGCTCCTATTGTGCCAATCATGGTCCATACCATTCCCTTCTCTGCTTCCCTACCAGTAAAAAATCCATGGTTTCCCTATATTTTCCTTATAGATTTATGGAGTTACTGAGCTTGGAGAAATTTTAGAGATTGTGTAGCACAATTCTATCATTTGACAGGTGAGGAAGCTATAGACCTAAGAAGTAAAGTGACTTACCCAAGGTGACATTCAAAATGTGACTTACTACCTCCTCTTTTCCAAACTGCACTTCCTTCATTTTTTCTTTTTATTTTAATATTTTTTTCACATTCTAGTTGCATGAGATTTTATTTTAAAATAGTCATTATTTTTAATGCTATAGTTAAGGAAATGCTACTTTTTAATTTCTGGATTCCTTTTCTTGCTTTATAGACAAGAAACTTTTTTGTCATTTGCCACAGACTTAATTAAAATTTATCTTATTTTTTAACATCTTTTTTCACTTCTGAATTAGCACTACTAAAATGTCATTGCTCTCAGCACATCAGAATCATATTGGATGAGTTAACAAATAATTCTGAATGCATGTTGCAAATGTCTCCAAGTTGTACTTATTAAGTCAAAATGTCATTTTCTAGTCTCTGCAACCTGGTCTTCATTATGTTTATTTTGAAGGTAAATTGCTCCACCAACTATTTTCTGCTTGAAGATATTCAGAGAGTGGGACAAGTGTGGGTGTGAGGCGTCTGGATACACCCACAGTCAGGAATGGAACAAAACTTAGTAGGACACATAGGAAAATGAAAAATCAATTCTGGCTGAAAATTAGATGGCATTGGGATAAGTGGAGGTGAAAGATGAGAGTCAAAAATCCACACAGGTGACTATTAATAATTAACATTTCAATTAATTCATTATTCCTTGAATGCCTACTGCATGGAAGCACTGTGCTAAGCACTGGAAATACAAATACCATAATAGGAACAGTCCTTATTTGAAAAGGTGTTATGTTCTTCCAGGAGAGACAACATGGGCATTTAAAAGTTTATATAAAATAAATATAAGCAAATGCAAAATATTTAAATACAAGGTAGTTTTAAAAAGGCATGCACTAGTATTGGGGGGAATGAAAAAAAACTTTCATCTACAAGTTAATGCTTAAAATGTTACTGGAAGGAATAGAGATAGTCCATGAGGTAGAGGTGAGGAGGGAGTATATTCAATACTCTAGGGACAGTCAGTGCAAAGACAAAGATGGGAGATGGAATGTCATGTTTAAAGAACGGCAGAGATCTGTATAATATTTTAAACTTTGCAGAATTTTTTATATGCTGTATTATTTGATTCTCTAAGCAATGCAGTAGTTACTTGTTCTTTCTATTTTTACAGATTTGGAAATTGAAATTCAAAGAGTTTGGGAGAAGGGGCCCTGGTGAGACAGGTAGTATCAGGGGTCTAACTTGAACCTATTTTCTCAACTCGAGGCCCAGCAAGTAATCTACTACACACATCACCACTCCAAAAAAAAAAAAAACTCAAGCAGTTTATAGAAATGATAAGATAATGCAATATCGAGTGCCCCTATAAAAGTAGTGTAATATGTTCCTAGCTATGGTAAAGGAAGGGTGAGTGCTAAAACAATTTCTTGCCACAGATTTTGGAGTTTTACATTTCCTATGTTGCAGAAAGCAACCCCATGGTTGGAGCCTGCAGATGACAAATGGCAATTTAAAACATCTGTCTGAGGAGAGGCATATGTGGACAGAGGAATAACAACATCTGATCTGCAAATCATGTCAGTACATTTCCTATCATTCACAAGAGTTCTTAGCCTCTAAGTGTCCTGGGTATGCCTGGTGGATGAGCTTCACTTTTTATGGGACGCACAAATAGCTAGCTGATTCCCAAAATGAATGTATCTTGCTTACCAGGTGATAGATTCAATTTTATGTCTCTTTTAAAAATCTAACTTAATTGTTCTTTTTCAATTAACAAAATTTATTTTCTGCTCCTTCACTTTGAAAAAACTCTTGTAGCACATATATGTAGTTAAAACAAATTCAGACATTGGACATGTTTCTCTCTCTCTCTCTCTCTCTCTCTCTCTCTCTCTCTCTCTCTCTCTCTTTTTTTCCCTCTCTCCCTCCCACACAGATACACACATGCACAGACACACACCATGAAGTGCTGAAGATCATTGGGAAAGAATAGTACTGAAAAAATATAATTAGATTTGGCAATTATGAGATCATTGATAACTTTACAGAAAACAATTTCAGTTGAATAATGAGGTTAGTAACCAGATTTCAAGGGTTGAGAGTGAGAGAAATGAAAGAGGAGGCCGACAGTGTGGAAATAAGACTGAAGATGTCTTTATCACTCACTGCCTCTAGTTTCCAATGACTCATTCACTCCTTATTTCCATTTAATCAGCTACTATCACCTCTACAAACATGAGTGAAGTTTCCTTGAAAGCTTACTGATGGCTTTATTGTCAAATAGCTATTCAACCGCCACCCATCCTTCTGTGAATTTCAGTTTCTGGAGGTAGACACTGCTGGCCACTGCTTCTGGACAATATCTCTCCTTTTGGTTTCCCTGGTTATCCACTGTTTTATGCCATCTACATCTCTGACTCATCTTTCTCTTTCTTCTTTGCTAGTTCCTCTACCTGTTTCTTCTCTAGGATCAAGGCTCTGTCCTCATTCCTTTTCTCCCTATATACATGTATCTTCCCTGCTGGTGACAAGATCCCATTCTTTATTTTAGTTTTTACTGTTTTCTCTATGATTATTTTTCCAAAACTATATCTTCTATTTAACTCCTCCCTTGAGTTTCAGGCTTATGTTTCTGGGTGCTCAGCAAACATCTCTGCCTGAGTTCAAGCCTCATGTTCTCTAGATGGGGATACCAAGGTTTAGAATGGTTAAATGACTGTCCCAGCATCACATGGGTAGTTCATGGCTGAGCTAGGATTTATGCTTTCATATTCTGGGTCCAAATCTAGCATTCTTTCTAGTGTAACACATTGTTTCCCATGATCCAACAGAACCTCTAGGTCAACAAATTTAAGACTGAATTCATTATCTTTCCCTCAAACTTATTCTTCCCAAATTCATCCTTTGTCTTAATGGAACTCTGATTCTCCTGTGCCTTTCTCTCTTGCCAGTTCTTATCCATTCTAGCTCTATAAAATCTCTGTTATCTATCTTCTCTCTACTATTCCTATCATTGTCACTCAAAGTTAAGATTTTGTTACTTTCTACTTGGACTACTGTAATAGCTTCCCAACTTGTAGTCTCTCCCCTTCTATTCCCTCCTCCACATCTCAACCAGACTGATCTTCCTTGTGCATAGTTCTGCTCACATCATACCACTGGTCAGTGCTGCTACTTCAACTTCTACTACTCTTTCCACTAAAAGTGGTCACAACTTAATTTATTTAGTGCCTTGCATTGTGCAAAGTGCCTTACATACATTATGTCCTTTGATTCTTACACTAGCCCTGTGAGGTGAATAGTGTAAATACTATGATGCCCATATTACAGATAAAGAAAATCAAGTTTGATACATTTAAGCCACTTTCCCAAGGCTCACACCATCAGTACTGTAAAATGGCAGATCTGTGACTCACACTGAGATATTTTCCCCATTCATTACTTTTCACTTTTGATGCTGCCAAAGCATCAAAAATCGTTAATGGTTCCCCGGTGCCTACACCTCAGACTTCGAACTTCTTATCCTGGTATTCAAGACTCTCTATCATCTAGCTTTAGTCCACCTTTTTTCAGCCTGTTCTCACACTTTTTTATATGCTACATTCTGGTCAAACAAAACTATTCACCATTCCCAAATTGTGCCTTGTCTTTATGAAGTGCTATAATTGTATATGTTTGGATTTTAATTCCACCTTGGCTACTTACTACTTCCACAAATTTAGATAAGTCATGTGTCTCTGTGAGTCTCTATTTCCTTTTTTTGAAAAGGTACGATGGAATAATCTTAAAGATCTCTTTCAGATCTCAATCCTATGAAATCTCTTAGTTACATGTGATCCTTTAAGAGTTGGGATAGCATTACATAAATAAATTGTCAGGTAAAATTGTCATTTTAAAAATTATATTAGCTTTAACTACCCATACACAATAAATATCACTTCAATTATTTAGGTCTGACTTTGTATAAAAGGGGTTTTGTGTTTATATTCATCTAGTTCTATATCTGTTTTGTCAGATATGCTCTCATTTTTTATGCTGTCTAGTTATTCTATATGGTCTAAAACTATGGCTGACACATAGTGTAGTTTCTCTATTATTCTCTTTTGATTAAATCTGATTTTAGCTTTAACTTTGTCCGAGATCATGATTGCTATCCCTGCTTTTTTACATAATAAATTCTACTCTGACCTTTATTTTATGTTTGGGTGTATCTCTCATTTTTATAGTATTTCCTGAAAGCAACATATTGTAGAGTTTGAATTTTTAATCTGCTATCAGTTTCCATTTTATGGGTAAAATCATCCCATTCACATTCTAAAATATAATTACTTGTATATTTTCCTCCCTCCTATTTGCCTCACTATCCTTCTCATCCTATTCCTATCCCTCCTAACTCCTCTACTTTACTTCTACCCCCTACCTTGCCTTCCAATTCCTTAACCTACCCTGCTCCGAGAATCTCTCCCTTATCATCTCCCTTCACCCTATCCTCTTACCCTCTTCTTTCAGAATTTAGAAGATTTTTATATATCCTCCTAAATATGTGTGTTGTTCATTCTTTATCCCATGCCCATTAATCTACATACCATTCTAACTGCCCTTATCCTATTCCCTGTCCCTCCCTTATCCTTGCCCCTTCCTTATTCCCTTACCCTCTTATTTCTTTCTGAATTTAGAAGACTTTTATGCCTGCCTGCCTATCTATCTATCTATCTATCTATCTATCTATCTATCTATCTATCTGTAGTATTCCCTCTTTAACCCATTCCTGATGAGAGTAGGGTTCCAGAACTACCCACCCTCCTCCTCCATCTAATTCCTCTGTATCAGTTCTTTCTCTTGCACTATGTATATATGTATACACATATATGGTAATTACTCTTTTTACCTTTTTCTGTAGCATTTCGCTTTTTAGAATCACATCAAACTCTGCTCTACCCCACTCTTTCTTCCAAATTATTCAATTACTAATAGCAATCTTAGACATATGGTTTACATTTCCACATATAAAAAGTAAACAATTTGTCCTTATTCAGTCCTTGCAATTAGTCTTTGATGTTTATATTTCTCTTGGATATTGCATGTCAAATTTTCTATTAAGTTCTGGTCTTTTGGCAATAAAATCCTTTTTGTTCAGGATTACACTTAACTTTGCTGGGTATGATATTTTTGGCCATAACCCCAGTTCTTTTTCTCTTCAATATTCCAAGACCTGTGGTCTTTTAGTGAAACTGTTGCTAGTTCTTGTGTAATTCTAATTGTGGCTCTGCCATATTTGAATTACTTTTTCCTTGTTGCTCATAATATTTCCCCCTTAGCCTGGGGTTTTACAATTTGACCATGATACTTCTACAGGTTTTCCTCTGAGGGTCTGTTTCAGGTGGTGATTGGTGGATTTTTTTTTCTATTTCTACTTTCCACTCATGTTCTAACACTTCAGAACAATTTTCTTTAATTGTTTCTTATATTATTGTATCAAGATTCTTTTTTTTTTGATTATAGCTTTCAGGTAGTCCAATTATTCTTATGTTTTTTTTTCTTGATCTGTTCTTCAGATCAGTTGATTTTCTTATAAGATGTTTCACATTTTCTTTAATTTTTTCATTCTTTTGATTTTTGTTTTATTATTTCTTGGTCTCTTATAACTTCACTGGCTTCCTCTTGCCCAATTCTAATTTTCAAGGAGTCATTTTTTCCTTAAGATCCTGGATCTCAATCCAAGACAACTCTGAAGGACTTATAATAAAAAAAAAATGTTATACATCCCTGGAGAAAGAACTTATGGTGTCTGTATACAGAATGAAGCATACTTTTTTTTTTTACTTTTAATTTTTCTTGGGGTTTTTGTCTATGTTTTCTTTCACAGCATGACTATTATGGATATGACTATACTTCCATGACTGTGTGGATGACTACACATGTATGACTACATATACATGTATGACTACATATACAAATTGCTTGCCTTATCAATTAGGTGTGGTAGGGAGGGAGGAAGGGAGAAAATTTGAAACTCAAAGTTTTAAAATCAAATGCTAAAATGTTTTTACATGTAACTAAGAAAAAATAAAATGCTAAATATGAAAATAAAAAACGATTCTGGATCTTCTTTTCTTTGTTGACATAATATTCTTATGTTTTTCTGGGATTGCGATTTCTTTTCAAAAAATTTCCTCCATATCTCTTATTTGATTTTTGAAGCTCTCCTGTAAGTGTACACAGTCAACAGCATCCCCACCCCACTGATTCTGCACTCATCAGCTCATATGCTGTTTCCTTCTTGCCCAGGACCATGTCAATAGAGGCTCCCTCAATCTTCCCCTACTTAGATGCCCAACTTCCCAAACTGTCCAGGAGGTAAAACTTCCTGTGGCTGAGACCAAGATGACCTCTCAACCCAGCTGCCTCCAGAGCTTGTTGCTTGCTATTTTAGTGGAGCTAGCCTGGAAGAGGTGTTTACACTTCACTAGAGGTGAACCTCTGTCCTGGGACCTTTCTCCAGATCTTCTTCAGTTGTCCCAGGAGAACCATTGTTCTGCCCTACTCTTGTTTACTTTTGCCACTCTATGTTAACCCTGAGGCACCATTTTGTCTTGTTTGTGGCAGAAATCTGAAGAGCTTGGAATTTTCTGATCTACTCTGTCATCTTCCCAGAATCCTCTCCTGCCATCTTGCATTTCTTTGGCATGAATGGGGCATGTGGCTGATGCTATTCAAATGATATCATCAATAGGATAACATTGTTTTAACAATAAGTGAAAAATTCAGACAAATGTCTACTATTTGTTAACCTACATGGTTTTCCTTTTTGAAGATACATATTTTATTTTGTTAAATATTTCCCTATTACATTTAAATATTTTGACATTTATTTTTTTTTAATTTGAATTCCAGATTGTCTCTCTTTCTCCCATCCCTCCTTGTCCCCTTGAGAAAGCAAGTAATTTGATATCAATTATACATATGAAGGCATCCTGCTGTGGTAGAGAGATCTTCCTCATCTGTGAGCTCCGTAGGCCAATGAGGACACAGGTACAGTACCTATTTTTAAGAAGACATCAATCAAAAAGCATTTATTAATCATCTGTCATATTCCAGGTGCTATGCTAGGCAGCAGGGATACAAAAACAAAAGTAAAAGCAGTAGTTGCCCTCAAGAAGCTTTTAGCTTATTTCAGAAAGACAAGTACACGTATAAATATAATTGGGTTTTGGAGGAGGCCCCAACAGCTGGAGAATAAAGGCTATATGTAGAAAGTGCTTCTCAAGCTGAATCTAGAAGGAAATTAGAAATCCTGAGAGCTAGAAGGAATGCTGCTGTAAATTCCTGGGAATGGGGAAAAGGACGTGCATGCCTTCCTCTCCATCTCTATGATGTTCATCAGTTTGTTCAATGCATTCATTGAAGGTAATCTTGATGAAACACAAAAAGTGAACAGGCAGACTTTGCCAAACACTTTCCTAAAGCAAAACAAATCTTTACATTAACACAATTCACTAAGATATGGAGTGTTGGAGCTTTTGGTTTATTAACCTTTTATAGTTCCCTTATTGATTCTCTATTGGAAGAATTAAAGGAAAGAACTTTTTCTTAAACATCAGGAACTCGTAGAGGAAGGTCTTAACTTGTCATCCCATTTTCTTCATTACAAAACTCTTCATTATAAACTTAATAACTTCACACAGCCAAATATTCAAGTAAAAATACAAATAAGATTTAAAGAAAATTGCTATAAACCTTCTAGCATGTCGCAAAGTAGAAGCAAATGAATTTACAAAGAAGCAAATGTGTTTTTTAAAGGAACTCAGTTAGGTTCTAGCCAAACGAGGATGATCTAGCCTTTTAATTTAAGGTTAAGATTCAGAAGTATGGTGCTATCTTATATCTTCCACTCCTGAATGTAGTTAAACATTTCGATGGATTGAAAACACACTCCATTGCATACACAGCCACACCAAACTCATTAAGTACAATGCAACAAGCATTTATTAAGGGCTTAATATGAATAAGATACTGTGCTGGGTAGCAGTGATACAAAAATGAAAAACACTATTTCCAACCACAACAAGCTAAATGTTTGATAGAAGAAAATACATGTAAAAGTATGATACAAGGCAGAATTTTATAAGACTGAAACTCTGGTTCAAGTTTGGAGAATTTGCACAAGATTATCCCCATTGGTGGGAAAATGACAATTCAATGCTGTATACCTGATGAGGAGCAGAATTATTCTAAGAACTTGGGAGAGGACAAACATTCTTTTTACTTCCTGGTGCAAAAGAGGACACATGGTGTCAGATACTCTCAAGAGATACCTGTGAAGAGAAAGAAGTGATTTGACAGGCAGACATAAAGGGGAAAGCTGCCTCCTCAGTATGTCCCAGAAAAGTCCAAAGTGGGGTGTGGGGGATATAGAATTAAAAACAACAACAATCAAACAGTGACAGTGTAGAGGGCCAGCTCTGAGAAAGTCCATTCTGGGATATAGATACAGGCCAGGTTTTCTATGGGCCTGTTCTTGCCCTTGGGCTGATAACTCAGCACGTGGGCTCTCCATATCCCACCTCGGCATACAAGTGCTGTTTAGGATGAAGGCTCTCCAAGCCTCCTTGGTATACACGTGCTCTCTTCCATACCCCTACGGCACACACGTGCTAAACACCACCTGTGGGCTATTAACACAATACTGTTTATGGCAAAAGGGGAACAAAAGCTGGAGGAAGTCATGCATTATGCAAATGCCTCACACATGGATTTGTTGATTCTGCTTGCCTAAAAGGGTGTATAAACCCTGTCCCTCTGCATAATAAATGGAGCTGTCCTTTACTCTCTCACCTCGTGTTTTCCTTTTACTCTCTGTGGCATCCTTTTCACTCTCTGGTAGCCACGGCTGCTGGTGGCAAGTGGTGGCAAGTGGCAGCATGACAGGTGGTAGTAGGGATCATTGAAAGAAAACAAAAAGACTTTGCACACTATATTAGAAATTTTCCTCAGATATTTTTTCCAGGACTAGCTGTGGAAAACAGCTCTAGTGAGATGTGAGCTGACTTGGTTAGCCCTTATGGTTAAACTTGCAGCTAGCTAGGCTGTTAAGGGACGACAGACAGAGAGAAGAGAACTGTCTAACCATTCAATCTGGTTGTTACCATAAGATACCTTATGTGATAAAATCACAGTTTGTATCAGCAAGGCAATAATAACAATGTAGATGATAATTGTCAAAATGCCTATGCAGTTCTGTATCACAAAGTATACGAGACTGTCCACATGGAAGGTAGAAGAAGTAAACCATTTATTCAGACACCAGAGAGCCATATTCCTTAAGCCATCTGCTCAATTCATCACAGCAGTGAAGCATCTGATACATAATATCACAACATGGAGCCTCACCATCCCCAAACCTCTCAGACCCTCTGCTGGGGTCTTCCCAAAAACAAACTCACAGTACAGCTAAGTCAGTCTGTTCAGTTCTATCATGATGACCGTTAGCAGCCATACTGCTCTCTCTCCCTCTCTCCCTCCTCTCTCTCAGTCTCTCTCTCTCTCTATTCTCTCTCTCTCTCTCTCTGCATTTCCTTTGACATAACTTCCTTTTCCTGTCATGAAGCTCCTCCCACCATATGTAACAGGCTTTCTGTGATGTAAACAGGTCACATGGCCTATTAATGGGTGGGAAAGATCTTCAAATCTAAATTGCTATTACACAGCTCCAAAGGGGGAAACTGAGACTGGGAGCAGGAGAGCAGCATGGCACCTACATTATGCAGATTGGTACCAAGTCTTCCCTTATGATGAGTTTACTGTCTTACACCATATCTGTGTGTGTGTGTGTGGGGGGGGGGTGTTCATATACCTTTGAAGCTCTAGCCCTGAAAAAAACATATATCCGAGCCAAGAGAAATGGTCCATGATGAAGCTGTGGTCCAGCTCCAGCCAGGAGTTACCTATCTTTTTGAACTGGCTGAGCTTAGACCTGAAAATGGGAGCTTCACTACACAAGCTAGCCATATGTGAAACACAGGCAATCTTAAGATCCTACCGTAACAGAAGCAATGGCAAGACTAGGAGCCTGGGGCAGCATTGACAGGTCAAGTTGAATGACCTGACATAGAGAGTAGGTGTTTAGTGGAAATCAGGAATAGATAAAAACTCCAAAGTCCAGAAAGTCAATGTCTGAAGCATCAGCCAGAATGAAATACTAATAAGAATAATAATAGTCAACAGAACATTAAATATTAAAATAAAAAGCAGGATAGTGATTCATCTCAGGACTGTTTCTATTTGAACCTTATCAAAAAAATGAGCAGATGAAATAATAACAATGATGCCCTCACATATTCTCTTTAAATTCTGCAAAACTTTTCCTTACAGCAACCTTGTGCATATGCCATTGTCTCCACTTTACCTAAAAAGAAATTAAAGAAGCAGTCTCTGCTAGAGGGATCAATCGGCAATCCAGGCTGAAGAGCCAGGAAGCAGGAGGAAGGATTCAGACAAAGAATCTGAGAAGCTGAAGAATTAGAAACAAGGAAATGAACTTGGTCAGTCAGTATGGGCACCAGTATAAAGAACCACAGTTAGATCCCACTTAGTGAAAATAATGAATCCCATGAATTGGTCAAATTAGTAGAATTTGTACTATTCAAAGTTAAAATTTTAGGTAAAATATGATAATTGTTTCCAGCCTGATGGAAATCTGCAATGACAATTTTTTTAAAAATTAAGTTTGTTATCTATTTATTAATGTAGTATAGCAGCAAAGTAAGGAAATGCATTTCTGATTAGTTTATTACAAAGTTAACAGTTTTAGAAAGCAAAATTTTAAAATTAATTAATTAAAACATTTAAGCCTTCCTTTATGATATAAAGAAAATGTTATTGTTATTTGTAATTTTTAGTGGCGTAGACTGAACTATTTTATTTTTCTCTCAATGTTTATATATACACTGGTGGATGCCAAGAGCTTTATCCTTATGTCAGAATTTGCATAATCACATTCTCGCACAATGATCCAAGGGTAATTGGGTGACCTGGGGAATTGTAAAAAATCACTAAGGCTTTAACAACCAATGTTGTTGTCCTTGCAGTATTTTTCAATTATTGAACTAAACAATTTGAAAATCAATCTTCAAAATAAGCTTTAGTCACCCATGATTTTTTATTAGATCACCAAAGAGCTGGAAGTGGCCCATGGTTGTAGCCTTTCAGAGCACAAGGATTTTGAGATCAACAAACAAGCATTTGTTTTTATTTAAAATTTCACTTTGCATTACCTCCTCAAAAGTGTTAGGTGATTGTTAGGCATTTCAAACTTGTTTCAAATTCTTATTTTCTTAGAAATGTAAGTTCTTGAAGGCATCCATTTCCAGAAAAAGCCTGTTTCATCCACATTAAAAATTCATTGATCAGTGTATTAATATTATTTAATTATTTTCTTCAAAATAACCATGATATTTAGTTTCATCCTTCTCTGCACTGACCTCTACAGTAAGTTTAACATTATACAATTGAACTCACTTTTAAAAGCTACATAACTCACTGAACTTTCGTGAAGTCTATACATAGCTCCATCTTGTCTATGGGACAAGTGAGGAAGTACAAGATAATTTGAAGGGGGGGAAGGGAGAGAAAGAGAGAGGGAGACAGGAGAAGGTGGGGAGAGAGAGAGAGAGAGAGAGAGAGACAGAGAGAGAGAGAGAGAGAGAGAGAGAGAGAGAGAGAGAGAGAGACTGAGGGAGAGAGAGAGAGAATGACAGAAAAACATAGAAACAGAGACACCAAGAAAAAGAGACAGACAGAGCTTGTCTTGAGTGCAAAAAATCACCCAAAAAGAATAATAACTGTATAAGGCTACAAGAAGAATAGGGAGCTTCTTCCTCAGCAAGTTAGTTCTGTCTTGGGAAAGGACTGAGAAAATGATGTTAGAGGAGCAAACTTTGGTGTGTTAAAAATCATTAATAAGATGATGCCATTAAGGCTGCTACATGAGGTAATGGAAGAAGTGCTAGACCTGGAGTAAGAGAGACCTAAGTCTGAATTCCACCTCAGATACGTACTAGCTATATGGCCCAGGGCAACTCACTTAAGATGTGTCAGACTTAGATTCTTCATCTGTAGAGTGGGAATAACAAGAGTACTTCCTCGCAGATGCTTTTGAAGATCAAATAAAATAACATTTGAAGTATTTTGCCAACCTTAAATTGCTGTAGTAATTCTAGCTTTCATCATCATCATCATTATCCCAATTGATGCATTAGTCAAGTGAATCAATATTACTGCTCTTTATATTAGGATGCTGAGAGAAGTTCTGCCAAAAGGGATGAATTTTTCTTTTTTTTTATTAATTAATTAAATTTATTTATTTAACATATTTGGTTTTCAGCATTGATTTTCACAACAGTTTGAATTACAAATTTTCTCCCCATTTCTCCCCTCCCCCCCACTCCAAGATGGCATATATTCTGGTTGCCCTGTTCCCCAGTCAGCCCTCCCCTCTATCACCCCCCTCCCCTCTCATCCCCTTTTCCCTTCCTTTCTTGTAGGGCAAGATAAATTTATGCGCCCCATTGCCTTTGTATCTTATTTTTTAGTTGCATGCAAAAACTTTTTTTTTGTTTTTAAACATCTGTTTTTAAAACTTTGAGTTCCAAATTCTCTCCCCTCTTCCCTTCCCACCCACCCTCCCTAACAAGTCGAGCACTTCAACCTAGGCCACGCATGTATCCTTATGTATAACCCTTCCACAATACTCATGTTGTGAAAGGCTAACTACATTTTGCTCCTTCCCAACCCATCCTGCTTTATTGAATTTTCTCCCTTGACTCTGTCCCCTTTCCAAAGTGTTTGTTTTGATTACCTCCACCCCCATCTGTCCTCCCCTCCATCATCCCCCCACCTTTTATTTTTTTTTATCTTCCTCCCTCTTCTTTCCTGTGGGGTAAGATACCCAACTGAGTATGTATGGTATTCCCTCCTCAGGCCAAATCTGATGAGAGCAAGGTTCACTCATTCCCCCCTCACCTGCCCTCTCCCCTCCTCCCACAAAACTGCTTCCTCTTGCCACCTTTATGCGAGATAATCTACCCCATTCTATCTCTCCCTTCTCCCTCTCTCAGTATGTTGCTCTCTCATCCCTTAATTTCATTTTATTTCTTTTAGATATCTTCCCTTCATCTTCAACTCACCCTGTGTCTGCTCTCTCTCTTTTACATATGTGTATATATATATATACACATATATATATGTAAAACATACATATATATACACATAGATACATATATACATACACATTCACTTATATATATATACATAAACATATATATATATATATATATATATATATGCATATTCCCTTCAACTACCCTAATACTGAGGTCTCATGAATCATACACATCATCTTTCCATGTAGGAATGTAAACAAAACAGTTCAACTTTAGTAAGTCCCTTGCAATTTCCGTTTCTTGATTACCTTTTCATGCTTCTCTTGATTCTTGTGTTTGAAAGTCAAATTTTCTATTCAGTTCTGGTCTTTTCACTGAGAAAGCTTGAAAGTCCTCTATTTTATTGAAAATCCATATTTTGCCTTGGGACATGAGACTCAGTTTTGCTGGGTAGGTGATTCTAGGTTTTAATCCTAGCTCCAATGACTTCCAGAATATTGTATTCCAAGCCCTTCGATCTCTTAATGTAGAAGCTGCCAGATCTTGGATTATTCTGATTGGGTTTCCACAATACTCAAATTGTTTCTTTCTGGCTGCTTGCAGTATTTTCTCCTTGATCTGGGAGCTCTGGAATTTGGCCACAATATTCCTAGGAGATTTCTTTTTGGGATCTATTTGAGGAGGTGATCGATGAATTCTTTCAATTTCTATTTTGCCATGTGTCTCTAGAATATCAGGGCAGGTCTCCTTGACAATTTCTTGAAAGATGGTATCTAGGCTCTTTTTGTGATCATGGCTTTCAGGTAGTCCAATAATTTTTAAATTATCTCTCCTGGATCTATTTTCCAGGTCAGTGGTTTTTCCAAGAAGATATTTCACATTGTCTTCCATTTTTTCATTCCTTTGGTTCTGTTTTATAATATCCTGATTTCTCATAAAGTCACTAGCTTCCACTTGCTCCAATCTAATTTTTAAAGTAGTATTTTCTTCAGTGGTCTTTTGGACCTCCTTTTCCATTTGGCTAATTCTGCCTTTCAAGGCATTCTTCTCCTCATTGGCTTTTTGGAGCTCTTTTGCCATTTGAGTTAGTCTATTTTTTAAGGTGTTGTTTTCTTCAGTGTATTTTTCAGTATTTTTTTGGGTCTCCTTTAGCAAGTCATTGACTTGTTTTTCATGGTTTTCTCGCATCCTTCTCATTTCTCTTCCCATTTTTTCCTCTACTTCTCTAACTTGCTTTTCCAAATGCTTTTTGAGCTCTTCCATGGCCTGGAACCAGTTCCTGTTTTTCTTGGAGGTTTCTGTTGTAGGCTCTTTGACTTTATTAATTTCTTCTGTCTGTATGTTTTGGTCTTCTTTGTCAGCAAAGAAAGAATGCAAAGTCTGAGACTGAATCTGAGCGCGTTTTCGCTGCCTGGCCATATTCCCAGCCAACTAACTTGACCCTTGAGTTTTTCAGTGGGGTATGACCGCTTGTAGATTACAGAGTTCTATGTTCCACGTTTGGGGGGGAGGTGCCAGCTCTGCCACACCGGCACTGCTCCTTCCCCAAGAACCCCCAACCCGAACTGGGCTTAGATATTTGGCAGGCTGTGCACCCCTGCTCTGATCTGCCACTTAATTCCTCCCACCAGGTGGGCCTGGAGCCGAAAGCAGCAACAGCTGTAGCTGCCCCACCTCCGCTGCCCCTGGGGCTGGAAGCCGAACCGCAAACTCCTTCCACTCCCGCAACTTTTCCCACTAACCTTCTAAGCAGTCTTTGGTGTTTGTGGGTTGAGAAGTCTCATAACTGCCGCAGCTCACTGAATCAGGGCGCTAGGGGTCCCCTCTGCCCGGCTCCTGGTCTCTTTGTTCCACGCTGCTCAGGCTGGGCTCTGCTCCACTCCGTTCCCAGCTCTCAGCTCCCAGCTCCGAGCTGCGTGTGGGATAGACCTCACCCAGAGACCATCCAGGCTGTCCTGGGCTGGAGCCCTGCTTCCCTCTGCTGTTTTGTGGGTTCTGCCATTCTAGAATTGGTTCAGAGCCATTTTTTATAAGTTTTTGGAGGGTCTCCGTAGGGAGCTCACACTATTCCCTGCTTACCAGCCGCCATCTTGGCTCCACCCCCTGGGATGAATTTTTCTACTTTTAAATTCTGGACAGAATGTATAGCTAGTAATCTCCATGGAATTTTTAATTAAAAATGCAAGATATCCCAGAAATAATTTCAGTTAAGTAATAAAATCACTGAAAACAAGTTCATTCATTCACTCAGCCAACACTTCTCAAGCACCTATTGTGTGCATGACATTTAGGCATACCAAGTTCTTTTCCTTTATTTATATTTAGATGTCTTGGTCTACTATAGTTCTATTGACTTGATTAAATGCTTTCATCTAAAAGAACCATCTGTTCTTTTAGAATGCCTTGAGTTATTCTTCCTTCACAGTAGAACTCATTCCAAGTTATTCTCTTTAATTTCTTTATTCTGACATGTTTTATACTTACTATTAATTTATTTTGCTTTCTGATAAACTGATTATATTTTCCTGAACTTTTGTCCTGAATCACCACCTGCTTATAGGATATCTCTATATTAAAATCCCATAGACATTTCAAACTCAATATGTTCAAGATGAAGTTCATCTTCTTTCCCCTTAAACCTTCATCCAGCATTTCCTATTTCTCTCAATGGCAGCATTATTTTCCCAAGTGACACAGGTTCACAACCTAGGAGTCCTACTTGATTTCGTATTTATTTGATTCCCCCATCCACTTAGCTGTGAAGTCAGCTCTGGCTTCACAATATTTCTTTTGCTCATCTCTTTCTCTGTGCTCATATAACAGCCACCATAGTTTTGGCCTCTTCACATTTTTCCTGAACTATAACCATAGTCTCCTAATTGGCTGCCCTGATTTAAATATCTTATCTCAAATCCATCTTCCAAATAGGTACCCAATTGTAATTCCTAAAACATAAGTCTCACCATGTCACATTCCTACTAAGAAGCTTAGGTGGCTCCCTGTTGCCTCTAGGATAAAATACAAGCCTGTCTCTTTAGTATCAACAGCACTTCACAGTTTGACTTTAGCCCATCCTTCTAGACATTTTCTATTTTTCCCTCTAATGTCCTCTATCTTCCAGTCATGCTGGTATTGTTGTTTAATCTCTGACTCTTCATCTTTGAATGGGCTGTCCCCTCCACCCTATGACTGAAAGACTCTTACTTCTCACCACTTCTTGAAATTCCTAACCTCTTTCCAGTTTCAGTTCATGTGACATGCCACATGAAACCTTCATCCACCTTCTAGCCTTCTATCAGTAGGGACACTACTGAAAGTACTTCATATTTACTTTGTACATGTTTTGTTATTTTCTTATCTGTATACATGTTATATCAATTCTTCCCAATGTGAACAACCCAATGTCAGAAACAATTTCTCTCTTTTTTTGATCTTTGTATTTCTACTACTTAACACAGAACCTTGCACATAAAAGGCACTTTCTAAATTCTTGTTAAGAACACACCCTTGTGTGGCAAGAAAAAGCAGTTCTGTTGGGAGGGAAGACGGGGCAGGTAAAGGGGAATGAGTGAATCTTGCTCTCATTGGATTTGACCTGAGGAGGGAATAACATACACACTCAATTGGGTATCTTACCCCACAGGAAAGAAGGAGGAAGGAGGCAAAAAAGAGGGGAGTATAGAAGGGAGGACAGATGGGGGAGGAGGTAATCAAAAGCAAACACTTTTGAAAAGGGACAGGGTCAAGGGAGAAAATTGGATAAAGGGAGATAGGATAAGAAGGAGAAAAATATAGTTAGTCCTTCACAACATGAGTATTGTGGAAGGGTTTTGCATAATGATACACATGTGGTCTATGTTGAATTGCTTGCCTTCTTAGGGAGGGTGGGTGCAGAGGGAAGAGGGGAGAGAATTTGGAACTCAAAGTTTTAAAAGCAGATGTTCAAAAAAAAGTTTTAGCATGCAACTAGGAAATGAGGTATAGAGGCAATGGGGCATAAAAATCTATCTTGTCATACAAGAAAGTAAGGGAAAAGGGGATGGGGGGGAGTGGGGTGACAGATGGGAGGGCTGACTGGGGAACAGGACAATCAGAATATATGCCATCTTGGAATGGGGGGAGGGTAGAAATGGGGAGAAAATTTGTAACTCAAATTCTTGTAAAAATCATTGTAAATCTTGTAAAAAAATATTAAATAAATAAATAAATAATGATTTAAAAAAAAATAAAGTTACTCTTGTGGTCCAGAAAATAAAAGAATACACACATGTACATACATACATACATACATACATACATACATATGTATGTATACATACATACATACATACATACACACACACTTTCTCTTCCTTTCTAACTCTATCAATGGTCTATGAAATTCCTGCCCTCTGCAATTTTGTCCTTTTCCACATCTGTTGTTACTTCATGGATCCATGATTTCATCAATGTAGGTGAGCAGTCTCTTCTTAGTATAATACAGCCAAATAAACACTGACTTGGTAGTCAGGGGACCTGGGTTCAGATCCAATCTTTGGTGCTTACTGCTTGCGTAACACTGGGTAAGTAACAACATCCATGACTCATATTCTGCATCTTTAAAATAAGGGGATGGGGTCTAGATTTGGGATCTTATGCCACAGATCATAGACCTTTCATGACTAAATGGACGATCCTTCAAAAATTACTGAGGCTGACAAAAGCATCTCTCCTCTGGCCAACTTCCTGATGAAACTCTCTGGAGTTATCATCTTAGTTGGGCTGGTCCTTAGACAACAAATGTGCAGATGATTGTCATGGCCACACCTGTGCTTTTGGATGATCACTGGCTGATGAGTAGAGGGTTTGAATGAGGAGAGACTAGAGGCAAGGAGATTAGCTAGCAAGCTAATGTCTCTGACACTATCATATCCATGCCCTTGAACCTCCTGAACCCCATATCTGTAATGCTTTCCCTCCTTGCCTGCAATTCCTAGCTCTATTCAAATTCAGGTCAAATCCTGTCTTCTGCAAGAGACCCGTCTCAGACTCTTTACCTCTCCCCTCTTCTCGCACCTCACTCTGAAATTACATCTGTTTCACATTGAATATATTTGTAAATATAGAATTATTAGAATGTTTTCTCCCTCATTCAAATGTGGGCATCATAAGGGCAAGAGCTGTCTTTTGTTTTTCTTTGTATTCCCAGGACTCAGTATATTGCCTGTCACATAGCAGCTGCTTAATAAATGCTTATTGATGGTGATAGGGAGGACCCGGGGTGAGATGCACAACAGTGAGATATCAGAAGAAGATATGGAAGTTTTTCCTTTTTTTCTTGAATAAAACTAAAGATATTATCAATTACTATTACTTAAATGGCAAATGGCCACATAATGCAATATTTCTCTTTTTATAGTATTTTATTTTTTTCCAATTTCATGTAAAGACAATTTTTAACATTCATTTTTATTAGGTTTTTTTAGTTCCACATTTTTCTTCCTCTTACCTAATATGGTAAGCAATTTGATATACATTATATGTATGCAATCATGTAAAAATATTTCTAGTTACTTCAATATTTTGCCTTTTCATATGAGTTTTAAATATGTCATTTTTTTCCTACTTAATAAGTAAAACTGAAATCAATGTCTGGGGTAAGTTAGAAAGTCAAGAGTTTAGCTTCAAATAATATCTCTTTTGGATAATAAGATTAAAAGGCTTATAAAAGGTCTGAGGGAGGATTCCTCAACCTTTTTCTTTGTATTAAAGATTTTATTCTCAAATCTTAGAAGTTATATCACTTTTGTGTGTTTATTTAAATAGGTATTTTGGAGCTGCTTGGTTCACATTTTCCAAATTCAAACTGGAACAAAAATAAGGATTTCCAGTAATCTCCATGAAGACAAATTAACGTTGAGGGCAGTGGGAGGATAGTGGGTTTCTATCGGTTGCTTACTCAGTTAGCCAGTAATTGTTTATTGAACAACCACTATATTCCTTCACAGAGTGCTAAAGTTTATGGAGGACAGAAGATAAACACAAGATGTGGAAGCAGAGTATCTTATAATTGGAAGGCAACTTAAGGGTCATCTAATCCAACCACTCACTGTCTAAATATGTAGAAGTGCCTTTTTATAATATCTGTGACAGATGGTGACCGAGTCTCTGATTAAAAACTCCTGGCGATTAAAAAAAAACAAAACAAAACATAAGGGAGCCATATGGTTCCTGACTATGAGGAACTTAGAATCTGAGTGAAAAAATGATGGGCCTTAGGACATGAGAGGAGGCAGCTTAGGATAGGCAAAATGGCAACAGTTTTTATATGAGAACACTGCATTTGAGTTCCAGCTCTGCTAATTACTTACGTGTCTTGCCTGAAGTAAACCATTTCATCTCTTTGGATCCTGGTTTCTTCATCTGTAAAATGAAAAGGTTTAAAGGTCCTATAAAATTCTAAATTCTTTGATCCTCTGAGATTAACCTAAACCGGAATGCAAAGTCAAAGCTTTATGTGACCAAGTCACATACTTCCCGTTAAGGCAGCTGAGCTAAGTAAGACAGACAGATTAGTTATGCCCAAAAGCAAAATATTTCCATCACTTTGCAATTAGGAAGGATTAAGGAAGAAATGATGGCCTCTTTAGAGTATACACCAGAGAAGTATATTCCCTTCAAGTAGTATATCTATATATTAATCATCTATCTACCTATCTATCTATCTATCTATCTATCTATCCGTCCATCTATCTATCTATCTATCTATCTATCTATCTGTCTGTCTGTCTAATACCTGCATACAATCAATATGTATCTGTATATACACACATGTATGTGTGGATCTCTCAGACCTGAATAATACAGGTATAATAATGTCATGCTCCTGCTCAAGAAGATTCAGTGGCTCCCTATTTCACTAGGTTAAAAAAGTAACAAAAAATTAATAACCTTTCTTGTTTGATATTTAAAGCCCTAAACAGTGCGACTTCCACCTATCTTTCCTGATACTTTTTATTCCTCCCCCTCACAATACCACATTCCAATCAAAGTGGAGTATATGAAATAGCCCACATGTGACATTCCATTTTCCACCTCACTGCTTTTGTGCAAGCTGTCCCCTAATCCTGGAATCCTCTTGCCTTTTTCCATCTCTTCAAATTACTAGCTCCAATCAAGAATCAGCTAAAGGGCCACTTCCTATATAAGGCTATTCCTGACTCTCAATTTTTAGTGCCTTTCTCCCAAATTACTTTGTATTTATTTCATACAAAGTGTATGTAGACACACATATGTATACACATTTGTAATATATGTACAAGTGTATACAAACATGCATAGCTATACATGTGTGTATACATATGTATATGTTAGTATTTTCTTTCTGCAAATGTTAGAACTGTGTTTCTGTATGTGTATATATCTATACATATGCATGTAGTATATATATATATGTATATATATATATATATGCACATTAGTGTAAGTGTGTATACCCAGACACACACAGACACATGTTATTTCTCCCCAGGGAAATGATGTATGCTCTTTGAAGGCAGGGCTTTTTTTTTCTTGGTATCTCCAGGTCCTTGGTGCATGGTATGCACTTATACTGTATGCTTGTTGAATCAAGTTGAAAGAATTGTCCAGTAAAATAGTTGCCTAGTCTAGGATTATGCAAAATGATTTGTCATCAAGTGCTTGGATAGCAAATAAAGTGGTGAAATTTTCAACAATTATTTTAAAACCCAGTAAGTTTTGAAGGCATTAAGGTCTCATGAACCTTGTAATTGACTCATGCATTTATACCTCAATGCACTTCCATAGAAATACATTTCAAACATTTGAGGACGGAAAAGGAATCTAGAAGACATTGATATATAATCTAGTTAATTTCTTGTTTACTGCTAAGACTCTATCTGCCCAAACCTTTTTCGACAGATTGCCTTTGGCCCTATTCTTAAAGAGTTACCGGGGATGAATATTCATAATCTCTAAATAGCCTAGTACTATGGTTACTTATGTTCATTTGGCTTTAGATAGTTATTCCTCACATTTAACCCTTCTTTTCTTGTTTCAACTCATCCTGTTCTCTATTCTTCTGTCTTTTGTGGACATCTTCTGTGGTGACCATAAGATAGCCTTGTTGTAATCACTTGAGGTAATTAATGCATTTTCCACTGGGCCTCCACCTAACTACAATTCCTAAATTCTCTTTCCTAGCCTAAAATACATGCTTTTGACACTTTTAATAATCTGTTCAATTTTTTTTATCTCATTCTTCAAAAGTGGAAACCAAAGAAATATTCAGTTTTGAAAAGGGTTTATTTTGCTTTCAGGTAACACAAAGCTAGGAGGGATAGCTACCCATTTGATTACAAGAGTTGGGATCCAAACTCTGGATAAGATAGAAGTTTGAGCTTAATCTAGTAAGACATACTTCAATAGGGATAAATGTGATGTTTACAACAGGTTCAGAAAATTAGCTTCAGAAGTACAAGATGTGGAGGCATGAATAGAAAGTAATTTGTGGGAGGGGTGGAGCCAAGATGGTGTAGTAAAAGCAGGGGCTTGGTTGAGCTCTCCCCCAAATACCTCCAAACACCTGTAAGAAATGACTCTAAACAAAATCTAGAGCTACAGAACCCACAAAATGACAGAGTGAAACAATTCTCCAGCCCAAGACAGCCTGGATGATCTCTGGGAAGGGTCTATTGTATGGTGCTGGGAGTGGAGCAAAGCCCAGCATGGGCCACAGTGGAAGAGACCAGCCTAGAGTAGACTGGGTGGAGCAGGCCTCAGGACACTGAATCACTGAGCTGTGGTGGTTTTCAGATTTCTCAACCCATAAATGCCAAAGACAACTTAGCAGGTGCCTACAGCACAAAACCTCTGAAGCTTGGGACAGAATACTCTCCACACTGGAAGCAGAGTCATACCTTGACAAAGAGCTCAAAAGTCAAGTAATTATTTGGGAAAATGATCAGACAGTTTAAAAAAACTCAGACTATCAGACTATAGAATCTTACTTTGGTGACAAAGAAGATTGAAACATACAGCCAGAAGAAGACAACAAAGTCAAAGATGCTACATCAAAAGCCTACAAGAAAAATGTGAATTGGTTGCAGGCCATGGAAGAGGCCAAAAAGGATATGGAAAATCAAGTAAGAGAAGTAGAGGAAAAATTGGGAAAACAAATGAGAAGGCTGCAAAAAAATCATGAAAAATAAGTCAACAGCTTGCTAAAGGAGACCCAAAATAATACAGAAGAAAATAACATCTTTAAAGTAGACTAACCCAAATGGCAAAAGAGGTCCAAAAAACCAATGAGGAGAAGAATGTCTTAAAAAGCAGATTTGGCCAAATGGAAAAGGAGGTCCAAATGCTCACTGAAGCAACTAATTCCTTAAAAATGAGAATGGAGAAAATGTAAGCAAATGACTATGAGAAATCAAGAAGTTATAAAACAGAAACAAAAGCATGAAAAAAAGAAGACAATGTGAAATATCTCATTGGAAAAAACACTGACCTGGATAATAATTCCAGGACAGATAATTTAAAAATTATTAGACTATTGAAAGCCATGATCAAAAAAAGAGCCTAGATTCATCTTTCAAGAAATTATCAAGGAAAACTGCCCTGATATTCTAGAACCAGAGGGTAAAATAGAAATTGAAAGAATCCACTGATCACCTCTTGAAAAAGATTCCAAAAGGAAAACTCCTAAGAATATTGTAGCCAAATTCCAGAGTTCCCATGTCAAGGAGAAAATACTGCAAGCAGCCAGAAAGAAACAATTTGAGTACTGTGGAAACACAATTAAGATAACACAAGATCTAGCAGCTTCTACATTAAGGGATAGAAGGGCTTGGAATTTGATATTCCAGAGGTCAAAGGAGCTACAATTAAAACCAAGAATCGCCTATCCAGAAAAACTGAGTGTAATACTTCAGGGCAAAAATGGATTTTCAATAAAATAGAGGGCTTTCAAGCATTTTTAATGAAAAGACCAGAGCTGAATAGAAAATTTGACTTTCAAATACAAGAATCAAGAGAAACTTGAAAAGGTAAACAGGAAAGAGGTGTCATAACAGACTTGTTAAGGTTGAACTGTTTACATTCCTACATGGAAAGATGATATTTATAGCTCATGAGACCTTTCTCAGTATTAGGGTAGCTGAAGGGAATGTACATGCATACATACATACATACGCACATATACATACATACATACATGAATACATACATACATACACACACATATACATATATATGGAGAGAGACAGAGACAGACAGAGGGCACAGGGTAAGTTGAATATGAAGTGATGATATCTAAAAAATAAAATTAAGGGGTGAGAGAGGAGTATACTGGGAGAAGGAGAAAGGGAGAGATAGAATGGGGTAAATTATTTCACATAAAAGAGGCAAGAAAAAGTTGTTATAATGGAAAGGAAGAGGGGGTAGATGAAAGGGAATGAATGAACCTTACTTTCATTGGATTTTTGCTTAAGGAGGGAGTAACATACACACTCAATTGGGTATCTTACCCTACAGGAAAGTAGGGGGGAAGGGGATAAGGGGAGGATGATAGAAGGGAGGACAGATTGGGGGAGGGGGTAGTCAGAAGCAAACACTTTTGAAAAGGGACAGGGTCAAAGGAGAAAATTGAATAAATGGGGGCTGGAATAGGATGGAGGGATATATAGTTAGTCTTTTGCATCACGACTATTATGGAAATGTTTTGCATGATGATGCATGTATAGCCTGTGTTGAATTGCATACCTTCTCAAGGAGGGTGAGTGGCAAGGGAAGGAGGGAGAGAATTTGGATCTCAAAGTTCTAAAAACAAAAATGTAAAAATTGTTTTTACATGCAGCTAAGAAATAAGATATACAGGCAATGTGGTATAGAAATCTATCTTGCCCTACAAGAAAGTAAGGGGGAAGGGGATAAGGTGGGGGCAGTGGGATAATAGAAGGGAGGGCAGACTGGGGAAAGGGGCAATCAGAATACATGCCATCTTGGGGAGGGGGGGCATGATGAAAGATGGGGATAAAATTTGTAACTCAAAATCTTGTGGAAATGAATGTTGAAAACTGAAAATAAATAAATTAGGATATAAGAAGAAGGTAAGTTGTGTAAAAAGGATCTGAGTGTTTTCATGAACTACAAGCTCAAGATAAATTAGCAATATGTGGTGGCAGCCAAGAAAGCTAATAAAATTTTTGTATTAAAGAAGGCATCAGTTCCAAGAAGAAGAAGGAGTTCTACTATACTTTGATCCAGGCATAAACATCTGGGAGTTATGTGAGGTTCTGGGGGCCACAGTGTAGGGAGAATATTGATAAACTAGAGAATATTCCAGCAAGGGGCATCCAACATAGTGAAAACCTTGAGTTCATGCCAGATGAGGATGCATTGACAAGATAGGGAAACTACGGAATATAAGCTTTTTGAAGACAAGAAACAGTTACACATTTGTTTTTGTATCCTTAGGATCCAGCATAGTGACTGGCTCAAAGTAAGTACTTAAAAATGACCATTGATAATTTTTAGATTAGATAAGAAAAGACTCATGGCCAGAGGCATGATAGCTGTCTTCAAGATCTGAAGACCTTTCATGATTTAAGGGTTACTGTGTTCTGTTCAGTTCAGTAGGAAATAACTAGAAGTAATAACTGGAAGTGGCAATAAGCCAAACTTAGGCTTAATGTAAGGAAAATTTTCCTAAGGATGAAGACTGTTGCTGTTCCAAAGTGGAACAGACAGCTTCAAGAGGAAACAGGACCCTCCTCTGAAGATTATCAATCAGAGGTTGAATGACTTCTTGTTACGAACATTGTAGAGGTTTGTTTGTTTCTTTTTCAGGTATGCATTGGATTAAACAGACACAGGACAGCTAGAGAGTGCAGTGGATAGAGTACAGAGCTTGGAATCAGGAAGACCCATCTTCATGAGTTCAAATCCAGTCGCATACACTCACTAGCTGTGTGACTGTGGGCACATCACTTAAACCTGCCTACCTCAGTTCCTCATCTGTAAAATAAGCTGGAGAAGGAAATAGCAAACTATTCCAGAATCCTTGCCAAGAAAACCCCAAATGGGGTGATGAAGAGTTCAACGTGACTGAAAAATGACTGAACAACAAAAAAAACAGACACAAAGATCTGTTCCCACTCTAGACTACAGAGTAGACAATAACTAATTCTGTAATTGGGCCCTCATGAGTTGAATATATCAAAAGGGTAACTTTCTAGTTATTGTATGTTAACATATTCTTGTATCATTTTAGTTATCTTATCATAACACATTTGCTAAGAATATATACATGATATACATACATATATGTATGTATATCATATACATATGATATACATACATACATATATATATACATACATATATATTTGGTGGTTTTGATGCCCAATAAAATTTCTGAGTTCTTTTCCTTAGAAAAAGTTCTGAGCCTGAAGATCATAATGAATATTATTGCCTCATTAAAATACTTCTTAGTATTTCAAATTCGGTTTGGTAGGAGACCTCTTGCCCACATCTCAGAAGACAGGTTTTCTCATTTTGGTAATGGAAAAAAAAATCTTGACATGGAGAAGAAGAAGAAGAAGAAGAAGAAGAAGAAGAAGAAGAAGAAGAAGAAGAAGAAGAAGAAGAAGAAGAAGAAGAAGAAGAAGAAGAAGAAGAAGAAGAAGAAGAAGAAGAAGAAGGAGGAGGAGGAGGAGGAGGAGGAGGAGGAGGAGGAGGAGGAGGAGGAGGAGGAGGAGGAGGAGGAGGAGGAGGAGACAATGACGACAATAATAACGATGACAATGACAACAAAAGGAACCTGAATAGGAACAGGATCAGGAACAGGAACAGGAACAACAATAAGAATTAATCAACAGCTGCTGAGTTGTGTTGGTACCAAAAAAGAACATGGGAATTGAAGGGAGTGTGTTTAGTGGGCTTGGAAATCAAACAGCTTTTTCAAAGTCAAGGTGGAAAATATGATTATGGTGTTATAGAGCCCATAATAGTTCACAAATAATTGAATTACACTTAATACACATCAGCAAAACTGACTTAGCTCATTGACTCTGCTTGCTAAGTTTTCTATGTTGTCTCCAAATGGAGAGATATTTTGTAGTCAGATTATAAAATCAGATTATAAAACAGTAACCCATGATTTCACTCAGCAATAAACTTTATTTGGTGCTTTATGATTCTGTCTAAGTAACCTGAATCTTGGATGAAGAAAATATTACCAGTCAAATATGCTCAGTCAATTTATTGCAACTTGTAGAGAGTGTTACCTTCTAAATGAACTGAAATAGCATCAAAGCCATGTAGAATGGAGTCCTCCTCATTGTCCCCACATCAGAGCATGTGTAGATATCCACTGACTTTTTCCTGTCAGCCAATATGACTGAATTGTCTTCCAAGGCAGAACACCACAGTAAACTGGTCTCTTGTTCCTGTTGGCTTTTTGGTCTAAGGATGACTTTCTGAGCTTTATGGATTCAGTGGTAGTGAAGGGTTGCACATCTCTGTGCTGGGGAGCAAACCATGAGCTCCTAGCTTCCTAGACAAGTCTGTATGGAATATGGCTACCAATTTTTGTTTTCTTCCTGTTGATGTAGGACTTTGTGAGGTATTGACAAGACGCTGGCGTTTTGCCCTTTTCTAGCATCAAGGTGTCAGCTATGAGAGTAGTTATAGTGAAAACGGTGGCAGAGGAGACGGGATGAGGGATAAAGAAAGAGCAGCCATCAGAAATAAGAGCTCACCTGGTGCTGATCAGACTGCAAACATCATATTAAGGCCTGAATACTAGCCTCTTAGCTGATCAGAATGATTCTACATTTTCTTTTTGTGAGTCAGTCAGGGTTAAATGACTTGCCCAGGGTGACAAAGCTAGTAAGTGTCAAGTGTCTGAGGCCTCAGGTCATCCTGACTCCAGGGCCAGTGCTCTATCCACCACACCACCTAGATGTCCCTGATGCCACAATTCTTTATTGCATAACATTCCCATTTTGTGTGGGAATGAAACTCCCTGTGCCATGCCTGATTCATGTTTATTCTCTGCCTCTCTTTTCACTTCCTACCCCCTGGTGAGGAGGTCTCCTTAGAAAAAAGCCAAAAATTGAATTATTCCTCAGGAATCTGGTATCAGCATGAAGTTGAAACACTAGGAACTAGCTTCCCTACTGAGGAGACAGCAACTCCAGCACAATGGACACAGGGAAAATCATGAGGAAAGGCAGGTCACCAGCCTATGTGGCCTTACCTAGTTATCCCTTGCTAGTCACTGCAGCAGATGAGTGTAATTAAACTCTCACTTGGCTTTGTAATCATTTTACCTACTTTCATTCATCTCCATATGAAGCATTATAGTCTGAATGAGCTTGGTATGTTTAAAAAATATGAGACAAAGTGCAATTAAATATTAAATTTTATGTTTAGAAATTATTTCTTCTTTCCCTTGTTTCTCACAATATTGATCTATGTGCACAAAACAATGAGCTTTGCAAGTCTGGCTTTATTAAATAACTTATCTTTGTAATAATATCAAAGTGAATATTTAATAGCTCAGAGATGAGTTCTTCACTTGGAAAAATGTCAAGTCATTTAATGTAACTGTGCACCAGACTGCAGTAGCAAAAATGTGGGATTTGGAGTGAATATCTGGGTCCAAATCCTGGCTCTGCTTGTTGCTCTTCCTCACTGTGGGTAAGTAAGCTGTTTCACTTCTCAGGCCTCTCTTTTCTCATCTGCAAAGTGAAAGAGATGGATAAAATAACCTCTAGGATCCCTTCTAGCCTAAAATCTATGCTACACTGTGGAAGGGAAATACATTGTAGAGGCTTATTAAAGAAAAAACAAACAAAAGCAAGAAAAATGATTTTCCTCCATAGAAATGGAAATTTTCACTTTGGCATATACCGTCCTTACTGCTTTTGGGAGACACACAGGGAAATTCAAAGTGGCCCACATTCATAAGTTATACTTGGGAAATTTCCAATGTGGTGTTCTGTTTCCTGAACAACAGGAAGGGCAGAGGCCATGCTTGTTTTCTGTCAAAAGCCTATCAATTTTTTTTGTTTCCTTAATTCATTTTCCTTTCATCTGTATAACCAAAACATGTACAATATCATCATGCTCATTATCTCCTCTACCTTAAAATATCATAGCTTCTGTCCCCAACACTAATAGCACCATAAATTTCTTTCTTTCTTTGGGCTTATAACTGGTTATTTTCAGGAAATAGCCCATTCAAGACAGCTGAGTTATATGATGTGAATACAAACCAAATTTCCTATTGGAATTTCCTATTGCAACACTAAACAGGATTAAAATGAGTGATTCTTAATTAGAAAATCCCAGAAAATATATTTAAAATTCAAATCCCTCCCATTGAAGCTTAGTACCAATATTTTTCAAAACCAAAATATTCACTGAACTCTTATGATACTGTCCTATGATGATTGTTTAGAAAACATTTTTCATTTGTAGCTATTTTTTTGGCTTATTAGAGGGAAATTCATATACTATCTCTGGAAGTGTTCATATGTCACATTCCTGTGATGTGGACGAAAGCATGCCTTCCTGGGAAAAGAATGCAAGTTGAAATTGGACTCATGATTGAAGCCAAAACAAACACAAATGAATATAATGAGGTGGGCTATGTCTGACTGAATTGTAGTTATGACCATTGTAAAATAGCTCATTGTTCACCAAGCAAGACATAAGTGATTTGGAGTAGCAGGATGTGTTACTTATTTCACCAGGATAAAGAGCATTAAGTTTAAGATGGTGTGTCCACTGATTTTCTTTTAAACTGAAAGATTTATGTGGTTTGTATGTGCCATACTCTGTAGAAAATGAGGACTCAAAAAAGCCTTGGTGATTTTTATATGCCAGTGATATCTTGAAGGAAAAGCCCCATTCTTCTCAAGAGCTTGGTTTTGGAATCCAACCCTGGAAGATGGGATTTTAATTCTGCAACTTCATTAAAAATATTCTACTTGCACCCTTTAAAATGAATCTAGGAGCTCAGTACTTTGATTCTTTCATGGATCTGCAATTTTATCAATGTGGAATTTTCCTTCAAAGGTGAAGATAAAAATCCACCCAACCTTCTAATCTGGTGTATGCATTTCCTCCTAAAAAGCTATCTGAGGAATACCTCCTCAGTCTACTCTCCAAATATTTATAGATTATTCTAATAGAGATTGTAGAAATGGAGAAGTGGGCGTATGAAGCAGAAATTACCTATATTTTTATGCATTTTGGTAACAATATGACCCATTATATTTATTTTTTTTTTTAAATTTGAATACCATTTTAAAATATTTTAAAAATATATCTTTCTCTTTCCCTACATTGAATACATTTTTTAAAATAAATTCCTCAATACATAGTACCAAAGGCAGGAAAACAAATTCCCACATTAGTCATATCTGGAATATATGTCTTTTTCTCTATTTTAAGTTAGTGACTATCTAATAGGAAGTGAGTGGCATGTTTCAATTTCATTGTTTTGTATTAATGTCTGTCATTGCATTAAGCAGAGTTCTGAAGTTGTTAAAAATTTTTTTCTGTATATAATTTTGCTTCATTATATACATATATATGTGCATATATGTATATATGTATACATATATGTATATATGTGTATATATGTATATATGTGTGTGTATATATATATATGTATGTATATATATATATAAAATGTTGTCCTAGTTCTGCTCACTTTGCTCTGCCTCAGTTCATAAAGGTTGGCCCAGTTTCCTTTGAACTTATCCATTTCATCTTTTCTTATGGCACAATTATATCCTATTACATTCACATACCACAATTTGTTTCTGTATTCACCAATAGGAGGACACTCTCTTAGTTTCCAATCTTTTGTTACCACAAAAAATACTGCTATGAAATCTTTTTTGTGCATTTTTTTTCTTTTTTCCCTCTTTCCTTTGATTTCTTTAGGACATAGGTACAGTAGTGAGCAAAAGGTTTGCATTTTTTTGGTAACTTCTTGGAAATAGTTCCAAATTGGTTTTGAGAATAGCTAAACCAATTCACAGTTTTACCAACAATACACTAATGTACCTGTTTTCCCAAATCTCTTCTGTCATTTGCCATCTTTCTCTTTACACATCTTTGCCAGCGTAGTGACTGTAAGGTTGAACCTCAAAGTGGCTTTAATTTGCAACTTTCTAATACTTTTTTTTTAAATTTTGGAGCATTTTTTCATATGATTGTTGATAACTTGGATTTCTTCCTTTGAAAATTAATTATTAATATCCTTTGACCATTTGTCTACTGAGGAATGGTTCTTAGCCTTGTAAATGGAACTGGTTCCTTACCGTATAGGAAAAGAGACCTTTATCAGAGAAACGTAAAGAATTTCCCCCCAGTTATCTGGTTCCCTTCTAATTTTTTCATGTTCCATTATTTCACCCAGGTGTTTGATATCATCACAATTATCATTGTCATCATTTATATAATGATTTAAGGTTTATAAATATTAACTCATTTAATCCTCACAACAACCCTGGAAGGTAGGTGATATTTTTATCTCCATTTTACAAATGAAGAAACTGAGGCAAAGTTTACATGACTTGCTCAAGGTCACATGGTTAATAAGGGTCTAGGTCCATAAAGGAATTGAGGACTTTGCAGTTCCAGTCCCGGCATCTATTCACTGTGTCACCTAGTTTCCCTTCTTTAGATATTTTGAGATGCCTTCATGTCCTCATAATTATGTTGCCTCTAATAGAGCTCTCTTTCCTCTGTGAGCACAAGGTCCATTTTAGTTTATCTCTTTTTTAATTTTCTTTCATGCCCTTTGTGTTTCATCACTCAGTGATGGGCTATGATGTTAGCAATGATGCTGTAGATCAAACGTCAGAGATGAAGAGAAAAAAAGATGGCAGCAGGAGTCTTGAGTGGTCTTAAAAAAAAACCAACATTCTTCTGGGTTTTTTTCATTTATTTATTATCTTCTCAGTTTTATATTTAATGTTCTCAGAATGGATGATATGGGAAAATTTGGTCTCTCCCTCACCTTTCATTAAACTTGCCTTTCCCAAAACTGCTTCTCCTGATTTTATGAAGTGATATCCTTCAAAACCTTTCACTTTCCTTCTCTTGAAAATTTTGTAAGTAAATTTATGTTTTAAACTGATGTTTCACATCAGTAACACATGTCTATAATCCCTGATGCCATGAAATCTGAGGCTTACGAATCTCTTGAACTCAGAGTTTGGAGCTGCAGTGGCCTAAGTCAATCAGGTATGTCCACAATAAGTTTGTCATGAATATGATGAGTTCCCTCATACCCAACCAGATGAGAATGGGATCAAGATTATCAGTAGCTCCTGGGTGAGGTGGAGAGATGCAATCTTCCAAACAAACAAAGAAATAGACTGATGTTCCTTCTGACTATCACATCTTTCTGGCAAGGGGATAAAATTTTTGATGATTAACTCAGCTGTTAATTTTCCATATTCAAATATTTCCCTTCATTTCTGTTTTGTTTCCTTTACAAATGATTCTTTGTTGACACAATAAAATATAGAGACATGATATTAATACAGATCTATGAATATTATATATACACATACAGATGTACACAAGTACAGATGAAATATATACAATAGAGAAATGTAGAAATCACTTAGTTATGTACAGATAGATGATAGATGTATAGATAAAAGAGATATATAAGAAAGAAGATGGATGGTGATACACACACATATATATACACACACACGTGTATATGTATGTATGTCTGTATGTATGCACATGTATATGTATATATATGTATAACGTGTGTATCTGCTATAAATTATTCTTTCTAATCTGTCCACCTAGT
This sequence comes from Trichosurus vulpecula, assembly GCF_011100635.1. Classification (NCBI taxonomy): domain Eukaryota; kingdom Metazoa; phylum Chordata; class Mammalia; order Diprotodontia; family Phalangeridae; genus Trichosurus; species Trichosurus vulpecula. The sequence continues at coordinate 405,581,724 of NC_050573.1, read as the reverse complement.
CTCTCTACATTGAGTCTCTCCACATATATATATATATATATACATATATATATATATATATATATATATATACATATATATATATATATATATATGTATATAGAAGGTTTGATGGCATGAAAAGTAATAATCCTTTAACCCACCGTATGTGATTAAAGTTTCAGGGCTTTATTGTTTTTATTGTAGTGACTGACTTACATCAGTTAAATATCTTTAGGAAATGGTGATGGTATATGATGATTTTATTCCTTTTACTTTTATCTTATTATTTGGCACTAATAGTTCATTTCATGGGTTAAAGTGAAATTTATTCAGTTAATACATTTCCTTCTCATTTTAATCCTTATTCTACTATGATATTGATTTTCATCTTAGTTCGAATAGGTCAATGGTATGAATTTATGAAGTCATTCGCATGATGATGTGAATGTATGATTTTAAAATAACTCACACTGGGAACTAGCTGTTTTATATCTATTCAAATATGATTAATTTCATTTTTGGTGATCTTATTGAGCACTTACCATGAGCAGTGATTCATATTCAAGATTCATAGATATGAAGCTTCAACATAATCTATACATCCTTTATCTCTCTTATTTCTAAATTCTGAATTATGTTTTTCAATGATTTTCCCTGTGATTTCCATGTAACTACCTTTGCATTGAAATCACTGAGTATCAAAGCATATGCTAATTTAATTTGATTGCCCTTATTATAAAATTTTCTCATTCTCTGATGGTGCTCTGATGTATTCTCAGAGTGTGAACCTAAATCCATATCATATGAGGATAATTTGGAGGAATCCTCTTATTTGAAGAAGAGAAGACTCAGAGGGGATGCTATAAGTTGTCTTGAAGTATTTGAAAGAATGTATTGTGAAAGAGAGATTAAATGTGTTCTTCTTAGACCCAAAAAGAAGACTAGGTCCAATGAGAAAAAATTTGAAAGAGGCAAATTCAAACTTGATGTCAGAAAAAATTTTGTTAAAAATTAAAAAAAGAAGCTTTTGTCAACAATAAGGAGAAAAACAATTTTGATAATGATAACAGCTATCCAAAAGTGGAATGGCTACCCTGGGAAACAGTAAGCAGAGAAAATAGTGTAAGAACTTCTTTGGAGGTCTTCTAGCAGAAACTGATGTTCACTTTTCTGTTATGTTATAGTAAGTATTACTTTCAGGTACAGGTTGGACTAAATATTTGCTGAGTTATTTTTTAGCCCTAAAATTTTATGGTTCTGTGAAAATGCAATTATCTTCATAGGAACTTTTTATTATATTTTTTTTTTTGCAAATGCTTATCATGGGCAACATGAAATGACTAAGTACTCCCTAAAATGATATCTCATTGCTTTTGGATACATAACAAAATCTATTCTACTAACTCTTTTGTTTGCCTGTGTAACCATAATCTATGAGCCGCCATTACAACATAAACTCATAGAAGGCAGAGACTGTTTTCACTTCTTTGCCATATCCTCAGCAGTTCACATGCCTGGAACATAGTAAATGTTTAATAAATACTTGTTGAGTGACCAACTACTCTTTCTTTTTAAATGAAGTTTCTTTATGTCTCCTGATTTCATTTATAATGGGAAAGTCAATATAATTATGATATGACTTTAAGAGAAATGTGTATGTCCATCAGTCTCCAGGTAAGGATCAAAAAGCACAACAACAATTAAGTTAATATCTAGAAATGATAAAAAAAATCTGGGCACTTGCTCAATCCTTTTTGTTATCTTTACTACAGAAGCAGAAGGGGGGGAAGTACTCCTCATGCCTGAAGGCCAATTTTGTATTTGTCTTTGTTTCATGGGGGTTGTGTAAGAACAGTGAGATAACTTTTACTTATGTGAAGCTGGTATTTGAATACATTGACCTGATACTCCTGACAATATACTCTTTTCAAACTTCAATTAAGAATATTGCATAATCTAATTTTCTCTTATTAAAAGAGGAAAATAAACATGTTCTCCCAGCATCTGTTGTCTATAAATCCCCATTCATTTCAGCTCACAGAAATAAAGGTGTGGAAGCAAAAGTATTTGGTTCACTGACAAACATCTGATATCCACACTGTTTAGGAAACTGATGTAAATCTATAATGGTAAAAATCATTGGTCACTGGATAAGAAGTTAAAGGATATAAACCATTCTCAAAGGAATTGCAGACTCTCAGCAATTATACGAAAAAGTGCTCCAAACCATAAATAATAAGAGAAAAATAAATCAAAACTACTCAAATTCTCTCTTTATACAAAGCAAGTTGGCAAAGATGACAGAAAGATTGTTGAAGAGGTTATGGAAGAAGACACATTTATATACCACTGATGGAACTATTAATTGAGCCAACCATTCTGGAAAACACTTTGAAATAAGGCCAAGAAAAATTCAGAATAAAAAAATTCTGCAATTGTTTGGTCAGAGAATCTACAGTTAGACATGTATACTGGAGAGATTAAAGATAGAAATAAAGGTCTTACATGTACTAACGCTATTTATAGCTATACTTTTTTACTTATAGAGAATTGGAATCAAAGTAGTTGTCCATTTCTTTTGTAGGAGGGAAGGCAAGGCAATTGGGGTTAAGTCAGTTGCCCAAGGTCACACAGCTAGTAGTAAGTGTCCATTGTCTGAGACTGGATTTTAACCCAAGTCCTCCTGACTCCAGGGCCAGTGCTCAATTCACTGCACCACCTAGCTGCCCCTAGTACTTGTTCCTTGATTGTGCAATGGCTTAAAGTAAACCTGAAGTACATGAATACGATGGAATATTAGTGAGTCATAAGAAACAATGAAGTGCAGAATATAGGGAAGATTAGTAAGACTCATACGAACTGATGCAATATTAAGTAAGTACAATTGGGAAAATAATACATTCAGTGATAAATAATATAAACAAAAAGATAACAAAAACAGAATGATATATTGGGAAATGCAGGAGATATTAAAACAAAAGATACCAACAAAAGTTATTGTTTTAAAATCTAAATTGCTCAATGAAAATCCTGTGCTTCTATACCAGACTTTACAACTATCCACACTCTTCCTCATCATAAGTTTCCTCTTTTGTATCTTCAGAATTTCATTATTGAGAGTGACACATTCTTTTTTTTTGATTTCTCCCCATAGAATTGTAGTCTATGGGCTCCCCTATCAATTTTTTGTCTTTTTTTGAGATCTTTCATATCTGTTCTACCCAAATTTTGAGACTATGCCAGGCTATCCTCTTCTTTTTAGTCATGAATTATATGATGGAGTTGTCACTTTCCACCATATTTTTCAAAAACTAGTTTCTTCTAACGGGTAGAATAGCATTTCTCCCATTTGGTTCTTCCAACTTCTGAAGGATGAAATTAGCAATAAGATAAGAAGCAACACTTCCACAAGAATTATAACTTCAGAGAATATACGAGTAAGTAAAATTCTCTGTCAATACTGTATCATGAATTTATACTAGACTTAAGGCTTTTTGTTTTATATTTTATTTTGAGCTTAAACACGATAAAGAATATTTCCATATAAGTAGAAAAACACAGAAGAGAATTGTATATGAAACTATGAAGTTCCATTTCATATCATTTTAAAAAAGGGTATGATGGAAGATGGCAGGTGGAAAGCAGGGACCAGCATGAGCTCCCTGCCCAGTCCCTCAAAAAACCTATAAAAAATGGCTCTGAACCGATTCTAGAACTGCAGAACCCACAAAACAGCAGAGGGAAGCAGGGCTCCAGCCCAGGACAGCCTGGATGGTCTCTGGGTGAGGTCAATCCCCCACGGACCTGGGAGCTGGGAGCTGGGAGCTAGGAGTGGAGCGGAGCAGAGCCCACTGTGAGCAGCATGGACCAACCAGACCAGGAGCTAGGGAGAGGGGGCCCTAGCACCCTGAATCAGTGAGCTGAGGCAGCTACCAGACTTCTCAACCCACAAACACCAAAGACAGCGGAGAATGTTAGTGGGAAAAGCTGTGGCAGTGGAAGGAGTTCGCGGTTCGGCTTCCAGCCCTGGGGGCAGCGGAGGTGGGGCAGCTACAGCTCCTGCTGCTTCTGGCCCCAGGCCCACCTGGTGGGAGGAATTAAGTGGCGTATCAGAGCAGGAGTGCACAGCCTGCTGAAGATCTAAGCCCAGTCCGGGTTGGGGGTTCTTGGGGAAGGAGTAGTGCTGCTGTGACAGAGCTGGCACCTCCCCCCCCCAAACGTGGAACATAGAACTCTTTAGTCTACAAGCAGTCATACCCCTCTGAAAAACCCAAGGGTCAAGTTAGTTGGTTGGGAATATGGCCAGGCAGCGAAAACACACCCAGATTCAGTCTCAGACTTTGAATTCTTTCTTTGGTGACAAAGAAGACCAAAACATACAGACAGAAGAAGTTAACAAAGTCAAAGAGCCTACAACAGAAACCTCCAAGAAAAACATGAACTGGTCCCAGGCCATGGAAGAGCTCAAAAAGGATTTGGAAAAGCAAGTTAGAGAAGTAGAGGAAAAAATGGGAAGAGAAATGAGAAGGATGTGAGAAAACCATGAAAAACAAGTCAATGACTTGCTAAAGGAGACCCCAAAAAATACTGAAAAATACACTGAAGAAAACAACACCTTAAAAAATAGACTAACTCAAATGGCAAAAGAGCTCCAAAAAGCCAATGAGGAGAAGAATGTCTTGAAAGGCAGAATTAGCCAAATGGAAAAGGAGGTCCAAAAGACCACTGAAGAAAATACTACTTTAAAAATTAGATTGGAGCAAGTGGAAGCTAGTGACCATAGGAGAAATCAAGATATTACAAAACAGAACCAAAGGAATGAAAAAATGGAAGACAATGTGAAATATCTCCTTGGAAAAACCACTGACCTGGAAAATAGATCCAGAAGAGAGAATTTAAAAATTATTGGACTACCTGAAAGCCATGATCAAAAAAAGAGCCTAGATATCATCTTTCAAGAAATTATCAAGGAGAACTGCCCTGATATTCTAGAGATAGAGGGTAAAATACAAATTTAAAGGATCTACCAATCACCTCTTGAAAAAGATCCCAAAAAGAAAACTACTAGGGATATTTTCACCAAGTTCCAGAGCTTACAGATCAAGGAGAAAATACTGCAAGTAGCCAGAAAGAAACAATTTGAGTATTGTGGAAACACAATCAGAATAACCCAAGATCTGGCAGCTTCTACTTTAAGAGCTCGAAGGGCTTGGAATACGATATTCCGGAGGTCAATGGAGCTGGGATTAAAACCTAGAATCACCTACCCAGAAAAACTGAGTATCATGCTCCAAGGCAAAATATGGATTTTCAATAAAATAGAGGACTTTCAAGCTTTCTCAGTGAAAAGACCGGAACTGAATAGAAAATTTGACTTTCAAACACAAGAATCAAGAGAAGCATGAAAAGGTAATCAAGAAACGGAAATTGCAAGGGACTTACTAAAGTTGAACTGTTTTGTTGACATTCCTACATGGAAAGATGATGTGTATGATTCATGAGACCTCAGTATTAGGGTAGCTGAAGGGAATATGCATATACATATGTATATATATATATATGTTTATGCATATATATATATATATATAAGTGAATGTGTATATATGTATATATCTATGTGTGTATATATATAAAAGAGAGAGAGAGAGCAAACATAGGGTGAGTTGAAGATGAAGGGAAGATATCTAAAAGAAATAAAATGAAATTAAGGGATGAGAGAGCAACATACTGAGAGAGGGAGATAGGGAAAGATACAATGGGGTGGATTATCTTGCATAAAGGTGGCAAGAGGAAGCAGTTCTGTGGGAGGAGGGGAGAGGGCATGTGAGGGGGGAATGAGTGAACCTTGCTCTCATCAGATTTGGCCTGAAGAGGGAATACCATACATACCCAATTGGGTATCTTACCCCACAGGAAAGAAGAGGGAGGAAGATTAAAAAGGGGGGGATGGTGGAGTGGAGGGCAGATGGGGTGGAGAAGTAATCCAAAACAAACACTTTCAAAAGGGGACAGGGTCAAGGGAGAAAATTCAATAAAGGAGGATGGGTTGGGAAGGAGCAAAATATAGTTAGTCTTTCACAACATGAGTATTGTGGAAGGGTTACACATAATGATACACATGTGGCCTATGTTGAATTGCTTGACTTTTTAGGGAGGGTGGGTGAGAAGGGAAGAGGGGAGAGAATTTGGAACTCAAAGTTTTAAAAACGGATGTTCAAAAACAAAAAAAAAAAAGTTTTTGCATGCAACTAGAAAATAAGACACACAGGCAATGGGGCGTAGAAATTTATCTTGCCCTGCAAGAAAGGAAGGGAAAAGGGGATGGGAGGGGAGTGGGATAATAGAGGGGAGGGCTGACTGGGGAACAGGGCAGCCAGAATATACGCCATCTTGGAGTGGGGGGGAGGGTAGAAATGGGGAGAAAATTTGTAATTAAAACTCTTGTGAAAATCAATGCTGCAAACTAAATATGTTAAATAAATAAATTTTAAAAAAGGGTATGATGAATTTCACACAATATTTTAAAACTATCTCATTTTTCTCTACATCCCCCTGAACTGCTTTCTCTTCTCTTTTGTGCATTAAAAAAGGTTCAGTGGCCTTGTTTTTGTTTCATTTTTTTACATGAATATTGCCATTATACTCCTTCTTGCCCTGAGACCTCTCTCTCAATTAAAAGAAACTGAGAGAAAGAGTAAAACAAACAAATAAATGCAAAGATGCAGTGATAGCAGATGCATTGTCATGTGGTAAGAATAGCAAGTGGAACAAGGTAAAGCATATGAAGGGGAATAATATGTCATCAGCCTGTAAAGACAGGTGGGAGTCAGACTGTGATCAGCCTTAAATGCCAAATGAGTTTGTATTTGATCCTTGAAGTAACAGAGAGCCAGTGAAGTTTTTTGAGAAGGGAAGGTGCATAGTGCAACCTGTCCTTCTTTTGATATCATAATAATACTTCTAGAAGACATGGCATGCCCATTGGTTATCTCTCACTCTCAACATATAAGAAGTAGTCTTCTTTCAGTCATACATTTATTCTAAAATAAAAAGAGACCAATGCCACTTTTTCTGTGCAATTTCTTGTTTATATGTTTATATGCAACCTGCCTGTGCCCAACATATCTTTCTCTGTTTCACTCTGTGTGATTTTCAACTTGAGTTCTGCAAGGATTGTAAAGTTCTGAGTGGAAGTCACACATCATTTCCAGAAAAATTTTGGTGTTGAAATGAAGGACCTTTGTTTCAAGTAGAAATTTGGAATCTTTAAATAAATAAAATATCCCAATTCAATTTAATTGCAAATATTTGCAATTCATTTTGCAATTTACAAATACTTGCAAGTAAATTGTGTTGCCAATTGCAAGTCCGTTTTTCCCCTTCTGTTGAATTCTAGGCCCACCTCATTGTCCATTTACAGTGTCTGTCCAAGATATATACCCACATATACATATATGCATATATACATATAAGACTACACATACGAAGATGTGAATGTGTATATTTAGGCATATATACATATATTTCCATATATGTATTGATCAATGAGCTCTACTAGTTGTCCATCCAACTGTACATCATGGTCTATATAAGACATATTTGTAATCCATTTGATTCTTCTTTGAGAATCAGATTCATTTTTACAATGATTTAGGGCTTGAGCCAGTACCTGGAAATAGAAACATCTGGGGAGCCTTGAAATTTATAGAGAATCTCACTTCAAATTGTTATCTACATTGGTTATTTTCTGACATCAGTAAATGCATTCTGTGAAAATACACGTCAAGGACATATATTTGCACCTTGCTTGACTTTGTTTTTTTTTAGTTGTATTTTTCGTTTTTCAGTTGTATCTGACTCTTCATGACCCCATCTGGGATATTCTTGGCAAAGATAGTGGACTGATCTGGGATTTCCTTCTCCAGCTCATTTTACAGTTGAGGAAACTGAAGCAAACAAGGTTAAGTGACTTGCCCAGGGTCAAACAGATAGTAAATGTCTGAGTCCAGTTTTGGACTCAGGAAGATGAGTCTTCCTGAGTCCAGGTCTGACACTTTATCCATTGCAACACTTAGCTACTTGATGAAAATAGTCATAAAGTCATCAAATAAAGTTATTCATTACACACCTAAAGACTTTTTGCATAATTTTGACATAACCCTCAAATGCCCTATCCCATGTAGGAGGGGGTATTAAAAATACTTTATAACACGACATTTTCTGTGTGTGTGGGGGCGGGGGGGAGTGAGCACACATTTATTAAGCACCTACCAAGTGCCAAGCACTGTGGCTAGTGCTTTACAAATATCATGTTATTTATAGTCAACAAGCAATAATTATAAGGAATCTTGTATTCTCTACCTTGTTCAGTCAATTGTATAATGGTAAAGGTGTGGTCTATTTTGGAATTTGGCAAGACATGTCTTAAAGTATACAAACAAATATTCATTTATTTACCAACCAAAATTTATTAAGTGCTTGCTATGTGTAAGGTTCTGAGCTGGGTACTGTCAGAGATATAAACACAAATAAGACATGGTCCCTGCATTCAAGGAATGAGTGAACATAGACACAATTAGTGAAAACAGTGACTGAAAATGAGCCCAATTATTTCAAAATAAGCAAAGTGGTCTGTTCCAAGTGAATTGGGCAACAAGATAGGGCATCAATTAAAATTTCTGCAGAACTAGACCACCCAGCCACTGATGATGGAGAGTCTCATTCTACAGATAAAAAAGTAACACAACATACAATTTAATTAAAAGCCAGTTGAAGAAATAAATGTACCTCACAATTTCCCTAGAACTGAAGAAATATCCACTCATATATCATTTCAATAATTCTCAGAAGAAAATGAAAACTTCTCAGGAAAAGTCCTCTGGTATTGAGTGTTGCTTGTTGTTTGGCCTTCATTCTCTAAGAGGACCATGACATCAGGAAGGTGATGCCATGACTTGCAAGTGAATTAGATTTAAGTACGCTATGCAAAGTCACCAGCCTCACTTTTTCCTCCTGAGCCATCTGAGTCCAATGGCAAGATATAGATCAGGACAATAGGAGATGGCCCAGGAGGCAGTGGGAGACCTTAGCCTTTTAACACTAAAGTCTTTCCCATGTCTCAGTTTGACTGAGGCAATGCCCATTCAGTGATTAAAGCCAGATAAGAAATGAGGCAAAGAATGACCTCTTTCACTGGGTCAAAAAAAAAAATCAGATTGGGAGGGGAAGACCCTCAGAGTTTCTGGCTAAAACAGAAACAATTGCTAGTTACATTGACTATCAGCAATCAGGGCCCAAAAAAAGTGTTCCTAGATATTAGTTAGAATGTGTTGTGCAATCTATTTCTCCTGAAGCATTTAAAAGCAGGACATAAAAATCATAGAAATACAGAACTTCAGAGCTAGGATTCAACAAATATTTATTATGTGTTTACTGTTTGCAGAGCACATTACCAGGTACTGAATGAGACCTAAAACTTAGATAAAAACTGTCACTGGCCCCAGTCTTGTAGGGGAATAACATATACATAGGCTCAACCTTAATACAAAATATTGTGTGATTAGTGCATTAGGAAACTGTGAAACCAAATGTTCTGAAAGATCCAAGCGAGTCAAAATATTGTTGCTCAAAGAATGAATTCAGGATGACTTGATGGAGAAGGTAGTATTTGAGCCAGCCTTTAAAAGATGGGTAGGAATTCGCCTCATGATCAAATCTTATTGTGGCATGTATTATGTATTATTTTTTCAGCTCTATAGTATTTTTCCAATTATATGTAAAGACAATTTTAAACATTCATTTAAAAAATTTAAGTTCCATATTTTTCTCGCTCCCTTCCTTACACATTCTTCCCTAAAATGGTAAGCAATTTGATATAGGTTATTATATTGTTAAGAACTAAGTCACTGACAGTTTTGATCATTGAACAGTGTTGCTGTTACTATGTACAATGTTTTCCTGGTTCTGCTCCTTTCATTTTGAATCAGTTCATGTAAGTCTTTTCTGGTTTTTCTGAAATTTACCTACTTATCATTTCACATAGCAGAATAGTATTCCATTATATACAGTTATACAGTTGTTGGTCTATTCTTAGTTTCTTCCATACTGTTTTCCAGTTTTCCCAATAGTTTTTGTTAAATAGTGAGTTCTTATCCCAGAAGCTGGGGTCTTTGGGTTTATCAAACGCTAGGTTACTATGGTCATTTACTACTGTTTTTTTGTGTACTTAATTTATTTGACTGATTCTATTTCATTATATTTCCTAGCCAGTACCAGATAGTTTTGATGATTGCTGTTTTATAATATAATTCAAAATCTGGCATGGCAAGGCCACATTCTTTTACACTTTTCCTCATTAATTCTCTTGATATTCATTAACTTTTGGTCTTCCTGAAGAATTTTGTTCTTATTTTTTCCAGCTCTATAACTTTTTTTTGGTATTTTGACTGTTATGGCAGAGAACACATAAATTAATTTATTCAGAACTGTCATTTTCGTTATATTGGCCTGGCCTACCCATGATCAACTGATATTTTCCAGTTGTTTAGATCTGACTTTATTTGTGTGAAGTGTTCATAATTGTCTTCATATAGTTCCTGGGTTGGTCTCAGGTAGTAGGCTCCCAAGTATTTTACTTTGTCTATAGTTGTTTTAAATAGAATTTCTCTGTTTCTTTTTGCTGAACTTGGTTGGTGATAATAGAAATGCTGATGATTTATATGGGTTTATTTTATATCTTACAACTTTGCTAAAGTTGTTATTTCACCTAATCTTTTAGTTGATTCTCTAGAATTCTCTAAGTGTGCCATCATATCATCTGCAAAGAGTAATAGTTTTGTATCCTCATTGTCTACTCTAATTCCTTACATTTCTTCTATTTTTCCCTCTTATTACCAAAGCTAATATTTCTAGAACCATGTTGAATAATAGTGGTGATAATGGGCATCCTTGCTTCACTCTTGAACTTACTGAGAGGGCTTCTATCTTAACTCTCATTAGAGATGATGTTTGCTGATTGTCTTAGACAAATACTACTTATCAGTTTTTAAAAAGCTTCATTTGTTCCTATGCCCTTTAGTATTTTTAGTATGAATTGGTGCTGTTTTTTGTCAAAAGCTGTTTCTTCCTCTATTGAGATAATCATAAGATTACTCTTGGGTTTTTTATTGATATGGTCAATTATGCTGGTAGTTTTCCTAATATTGAACCAATCCTGTATTCCTGGTATGAATCACAGTGTATTAATCTTGTAATATATTGCTGTAATCTCCTTGCTAGAATTTTATTCAAAATTTTAGCATCAGTATTCATTACCAAAATTGGTCTATAGTTTTCTTTTTCCATTTTCCTTCTTCCTGGTTTAGGTATCTGCACCATGTTTGCATCATAAAAGGAATTTGGTATGACTTCTTCTTTGCCCATTTTCCCAAATAGTTTATGTAGTATTGGGATTAATTGTTCTTTAAATGTTTAGTAAAATTCACTTGTGAATTCATCTGGTCCTGGGGATATTTTCTTAGGAAGTTCATTCATGGCTTGTTCAAATTCTTTTTCTAAAATGGGGTTACCAAAATATTTTATTTCCTCTTCTGTTAATCTGGACAATTATTTTTTTTTGCAAATATTCATCCATTTCACTTAGGTTGTCAGATGTATTCCCATACACTTGGGCAAAATAGCTCCTAATTATTACTTCAGTATCCTCTTCGTTGGTGGTAAATTCACCCTTTTCATTTTTGATACTACAATTTGATGTTTCTTTTTTTAAAGTCAAATTAACCAATTATTATCTATTTTATTTTTTTTCATAAAACCAGGTCTTAGTTTCATTTATTAGTTCAGCAATTTTCTTACTTTCAATGTTATTAATCTTTTCTTTGATTTTCAGGGTTTCTAATTTGTTTTTTAATTGGGGATTTTTAATTTATTCTTTTTCTAGCTTTTTTAGTTGTATGCCCAATTCATTGATCAGCTCATTATCCATTTTACTGATGTAAGAATTTGGAGATATAAATTTTCCTTAAAGCACTGCTTTGCCTGAATCCCATAAATTTTGGTATGTTGTCTCATTGTCGTCATTCTCTTTGTTGAAATTATTTATTGTTTCTATGATTTGTTCTTTGACCCACTCATTTTTTGGATTAGATTATTTAGTTTCCAAACAATTTTTAATCTCTCTTTCTATGGACCTTTATTACATGTAATTTTATTGCATCATGTTATGAAAAGGACACATTTAATGTTTATGCTTTTCTGCATTTGATTGTGAGCTTTTTATGACCTGATAATACATGGTTGATTTTTGTGTAGGTATCATATAACCACTGAGAAAAAAGTATATTCCTTTTTATCTTCATTCAATTTTCTGTGGAGGTCTAACTTTTCTAGAGTTCTATTCACCTCCTCAACTTCTTTCTAGTTCATTTTGTGGTTATATTCATCTAGTTCTGAGAGGGGGAAGGTGAGGCCCCCACTAGTATATTTTTACTGTTTATTTCCTCTTGTAACTCATTTAACTTCTTTGAAAATTTGGATGTTATTCCATTTGGTGCATATATGTTTAGTATTGATATTACTTCATTGTATATGGCACCTTTTTAGTGAAATGTAGTTTCTATCCTTGTTTCTTTTAAGTAATTATCAATTAAAATATTAGTAATTGCTTTGTCTGAGATAATGATCGCCACACTGCTTTTTAAATTTTCTATTTCAGCTAAAGCACAATATATTCTGCTCCAGCCTTTTACCTTTACTCTGTGTGTATCTCTTGGCTTCAAATGTGTTTCTTGTAAACAATATGTTGTAGGATTTTAGTTTTTAATCCACTCTGCTATGTGCTTTCATTTTATGGGTGAATTCATCCCATTTGAACTTAAAGGCATAATTACTGTGTATTTCCCTCCATCCTATTTTCCCTTATTTATACATTTTTCCTTTCTCTCCTTTCACCCGTCTCTCCTCACCAGTGTTTTTCTTCTGACCACTACCTCCCTCGATCTGCCCTCTTTTCTATCAATTCCTCTCTTCTTGTCTCCCTCCCCTACTACTTCCCTATAGGGTAAGATAAATTTCTATACCCAACTAATGACTATGTGGATCACAACAAAATGTTGCAAGAGATGGGAGAACTAGATCATCTTACTTGTATCCTGAGGAATCTGTATACAGACCAAGAAGCAACAGTTAGATTTGAACATGGAACAACCGATTGGTTTAAGATCGGAAAAAGAGTAAAACAAGGCTATATATCGTCACCTTATTTATTTACATATTCAGAGAACATCATGCAAAATTCCAAACTGGATGAATCAAAAGCTAGTATTAAGGTTTCCAGGAGAAATAGCAATGATCTCAGATATGCAAACAATACCACTCTGATGGCAGAAAGTGAAGAGAAATTAAGAAGCTTCTTGCTGAGGATGAAAAAAGAGAGTGCAAAAGCTGGCTTGCAGCTTAACATAAACAGGTCCCATCACTTAAAAGCAAATAGAAGGAGAAGAAATGGAAATAGTTTTAGATTTTATATTCTTGAGTTCAAAGATCACGGCAGACAGTGACTGCAGCCATGAAATTAAAAGACACATGTTCCTTTGAAGGAAAGGTATGGCTAAGCTGGACAGCATACAAAAACGCAGAGATAGCACCTTGCCAACAAAGGTCTGTAAAGTCAAAACTGTTTTTTTTTTCGGTAGCAATGTATGGCTATGAGAGTTGGACTATAAGGAAATCCACAGAATTGACTTTTTTGAATTATGGTGCTGGAGAAGGCTTTTGACAGTTCTGTGGACAGCAAGGAGATCAAATCAGTCAATATTTAAAGACATTAATTCAGGCTATTCCCTGGAAAGCCAAATACTCAAGCTGAAACTTAAAAACTTTGGCTGCATAATGAGAAGTAGGGACTCATTGGAAAAGATGCTGATGTCGGGAAAAATTAAAGACAAAAGGGAAAGGGGATAGCAGAAGATGAGATGGATAGATGGTATCATGGAAAAAATAAACATGAACTTGGACAGATTTTGAGAGATAGAGTAGGATACAAGGGCCTGGTGTGCTATAATCCATGGGGTTATGAAGAATTGACCACAACTGAATTACTATCACCACCACCACCACCACCACCACCACCACCACCACCACCACCACACCAGAGAGGATTAGACTATAGTCTCATCTACAAACTGTTTTTTGGATTTTTTTTTTTTTTGAGGCCCAGCCTAACTTAGTAAGGAGATCTCATCACCTCAAATAGACTAGCCATTTGGTGATCGTGTTTTTGACTATGTTTATCTATGATATAACTTTTTAAAAATTCCAAAATTGCTCAGTCCTGTGCAATCCCCCTTTGCTTCTCAGCCATATTGTCAGGAAGTGGTAAGAATCACATAGCTTTTAGGATATTTAAAAGCATGAATTTAGCTGTTAGAAGTTTAAATGTGAGAATCCAGCAGAGATTTCCAAACTTATTTGGCTTACTACCCCCTTTAAAAAATTACTTAATGCCCCACTAAGGTTAGGTCAGGTTAACCCTTATTTTTATTCAATAACCACCCCAATTACACTTGAGGCCACTACCGCCCCTCCCACCCTGATCATCCCAGCACCCCCCCCCCAGGGAGCCGTATTGCCCACTTTGGGAATCTATTCCTCTATAAACAATGAGTGCATATTCTACTGGAGCAAATGAATCATTGAAAATCTCAACTTTGTCTCTTTAAATACAATGAGAAGGCGGTAGTAAGATACAATGAAATAGAAGACTATATGACAGGTTTTCTTTAAAGCACCATATAAAAATGATTTGGCAACAATATCCATTATTGCATGGGACATTTGTACATATAATATTTCAAGTTTTAATGTGGATATAATAATCCATGCATGAAAGCAATTGAAGATTATGTATCAAGACCTATTGTGAAAAGCATGTTGGAAAAGGTGGTTAATGAGTAAAGATCAAGAGGCCCGAAATGCATAGATTGTACAGAACCCTAACACCTATATAGAATAAATATATTCTTAAAAGTTAGAATTGAGAGGCATTGGATCTAGTGAGAAATAAATAAAATGCCAAAAATGAATATAATTTTTATTTCAATTGGTGGAAAATTACTTAAGTGGGAATTACCAGCTATCTCTACAGCATGACCACCAATTTGTTACTATAAAGATAAAAAAGAATACAAAACTAGAAGAAACAACAAAAATAAGAAAAATATGACATGTAATTAAATGGAAAAGATCTATAAATAAATGATAGGAAAACTTTTTTTGCTCTCAAAAGAGGCAGAATGGTTCAAATGGAAAGATTACTGGCTCTGCAGTCAAATATCTGACATCATATACCACTCCTAACCTTACTGTCTGTGTTACTTTGGGCAAGTAACTAAACCACCCTCAGCCTCAGTTTCCTCATCTGTAGAATGAAATGGCTGGATTTAAAGGTCAGCTCGAGTTTTATAATTCTATAGTCCTACTCTAATATTATCTTCTCAAGTCAAGAATCCAAGTCTAGAAACACAGAGCTGATGCCCAGACTCCATTTTTCAGAGATTTTCTACTCTCTGATATACCCATAGACTTATTTGGATAGCAGTCTCTTTCTGGTGAAGACAGTGATACTTCCTTGGCTTTTGGGATATCTGAATTCCTCTAGTTCTTCTGATTTAAGCATGGATAAACCCAAACTTTCTGTTCTCTATTTACCTGGGGAAAAAGTAAAGGGTTTTGTTGTTGTAGTAGTTGTTGCTTATGTCTTTTAAGGGACTTATGGGCTTTACTAACAACAAAAGAAAAACATTGTTTAAAAATAAAGTAAAATATATCTATAACTAATGAACTTATAGAATACAGAGATCCTATCTTATCATACATAATGTAAACATAAGTGGCCAGTATAGATGTCTAGAGTTATTTTGACTCTTATTTCAATTTTATTAATATCAAAATATGGCGATATAACTAGGGCAGGACTTTGCCTTAGACATCAACATTTAGAAGAGCAAAAATTTACAACCTCCACTTTCCTTAGCTGAAATAGCTATGCTAACTAGAAGACAATGTAGTGAATAGAAAACTGATCTCAGAACCAGAATAGCTGAGTCCAAGTCCAACTTCTGCTACATACTAGTGGTGTGACCTTGGGCAAGTCAGGGCATTTCTCAGTACTCCAGGAAAAGAACATAATAGATTGTACAGACAGTACCAGTCTGCGTTAGTATACAGGACATTCTCTATACCACTGGAATCATAGCTGCAGTGAGAAAAATTTTAACTGGGAACTTAGTACCCAGTTAACAAAAATAATTAGTTAAAATAGTCCATAAGCATTTATTAAGCACTTACTATATGTCAGACACTTTGCTAGACCTTGGCAATAAAAGGAAAAAGGAAAAAAAAGCCACTGCTGTCAAGGAGCTTCCAATCTAAGGGGGCAGGATTGTATGTATAAGATAGATACAGAACAGATGGAAGGTAATACCAAATAGCAGGAACAGATGGGTATGAGGTGACCCAGAAAGGCCCTGGTAGAAAGTCAGAGTTATGATGAATCTGGAAGAAAGGCTGGAAGTCCTATAATGCAAACCATCTATATTGTTAATGACATAGCAAACCATCACAGTACCTAATTCCCCTCCTGCTTAACTGAATGTGTTTTATTATTTCTCGTATTATTTTCACACTAGGAATTAAAAATTTAATTTGAAGGTTAATTGGTGTTGCTTATGCTGGTGTCAAAATTTCAAGCAGAGAACAGAAGTATCTTATGTAATAATCCTGGGGAGATAGGCTAGATACAGATTATAAAGAGCTTTGCATGTCAATAAAAGAGTCTGTAGTTTGATTCTAATGAGATGAGAAACAGCATAGGACAGATAAGATTGGATGCTTGAGAATGGGATAATTGAATGTGCCCAAGACGTGGGGACACTATTGGAGAAGGGATAATAGGAGAGTAGATAAAGATAGCTGTCTCCAAATAGGAGGCCACAGTGGAAAGGCCTGAGCAACCAGAAATCAGCAGGAAGATACTGGTATCTTAGGTGAGGAAGGAAAGTTGACAAAATGGGGTGTTGGAAGGTTCCAAGCATAAATTTAGACCACTTAAAAATTTTACCTTCCCTTGATCTGCATGGAACTTTTCTCGAACCCAGAAACCATGCCCCTAATCCTCCTTTTGCAAATGAGTAAAATAAAAAAAATAAATAAACAAAAGAGCTAGTTCACAATGCTGTGTTGGTAACCAAAAATGGGCTCCTTAGCACTTAGTCAACAAGTGCCCTTGAATAGTTTGGCTTTTTCCCCTGAACTAACTGAAAGCTGTCTGTATGTTGGATTGGAATAAACTTGTCAGCCCCTTCACCTTGCTTCCCTTGACTAAGTAGATCGAAAGAACCTGTGCTTTCCTGGTCAACCCCTTCACCTTGCTTCCCTTGGTTAAGCAGATCGAAAGAATCTGTGCTTTCCTCAGTGTACCTTACACCCCCGCAGAAGCTGCTAGCTGGATGGTTAAAAACAGCTTCTGTTGGAGCCAGAGACAGCTACAGCCGAAACTGAAGCAGGAGCTGCCGATAGCAGAGCTGACCTATGTGTGGATTGAGGAGTGCTGAACAAGGACTTGAGGCCAGTGGGTAATCTTTTTACCATAGAGGGGAAGCATGTGTATGATTTTGCTTTATACCATCGTGCTTCCCTGAGGCTTCCTGGTTACTCTTGTGAGGCGGGCTTATTGGGCCTAGAAGCTTTTGATCAAAATATCAGAATGGGGACGCTGGTTCATGGGTCTGTTACTGTGGAGTTTAAATACATGCTTTGATTCTTCTGCCTCCTACCTTGAGAATTCCTTATATCCTGTGGTTCCAAACCTTTCAGACATATATATATATATGATTCTCTTTGAAATTATAAATTCTGCCCTCATAATACAATAATGATCTGCATGGAACTTTTCTTGAACCCAGAAACCATGCCCCTAATCCTCCTTTTGCAAATGAGTAAAATAAAAAAAAAATAAACAAAAGAGCTAGTTCACAATGCCCAGGGGTATAATGTTAGGAATGTGCCTCCTTTTTCCTTTCTCTTTATGAGAGAACTTGAGTGAAATGGTCACTGACTCCCAAGATTACCATTCTTAGCCATCTAAGAAGGTGATGCTTTTGCTCATTTCTATGTAGCAAAGACACACCCTGGAATATCCAGGTAGAGGGAGAACCCCTGGCTTTTGAGACAGATTAAGTGCAGAGAAACATTATTGCTCATGCAAGGTTGGAGTCAGAAGTTCAAATGTCCTGTTGGAAACATCTAGTGAAACCAACTGATGAGAGTTTTTCCTCATGGGACCTGAGTTCAAATCCAGCCTGAGACATTACTAGCTGTGTGACTGTAAGCAGGTTACTTAACTTCTGGCTGCCTCAATTTTTTCAAATGTAAAAATGGGGATAATAATAGCATCTACCTCATAGGTTTATTGTGAGGATGAAATGAAATACTTGTAAATTGCTTATGAAGGTGCCTGGCACATAGTAGGCTCTCAATAGCTACATATCCCTTTCACTCTTCCCTATTTGGGAGCATTGCTCTATTTGATAATCCATGTAGAAGCCTGTCTATGCCCACTGACATTTTGATATCTTCCTTCGTAAATTGTTCTAGGCTTCATCCAGTACAGCATTTCTACATCTTTGATACTCCTATAGCAGGTTTGACATATTACTCTCCACTCAAGAAGATTCGGTAGCTTCTTATTGCTAAATTATTACAGTACCTAGATATGACAGATGACGTTGGGGAAAAAGAAATCATGGAGGGAATGGTCTCAGAGAAACCCAGTAAGACTTACATAAAATGAGGGAAAGTGAATTAAGCAGAAGGAGAACAATTTATGCAACATGAACATTGTAAAAACAAACAACTTTGAAAGACTTAAGAACTTTGATCAACACAATGACCATCTATAGCTCCAGGAGAGTCAAGAAGAAAACAGCAAATAAAATGGATATTTCTGGAAAAAAATGGGATTGTATATGAAACTGCAGACTTTTATTGAATATGGTTTGCTTTTTTTAGACCTATAATAAATCCAACAAGGCACTTACAAAGCTATCCTTTTTGTTCTTCCTTCTGACTTCTGTTCTATTCTCTATTGGTTTATATTTTTTTAAAAAATAATGCCTCAATGACCATATTTTCTTTCTTTTCCTTTTATTTTTTGTTACTCTATTCCTATTCCATCTTAATTTCCCTCCCCATTACTAAGTGGAAAAAGAAGAAAAACTAGAGAAAAACCCCTTGTTTGTTACAAAAACCACAAACAAGCCAACAAAAAACTTAGCAAAACAAATCCCCATTTTGGCTACATCCAAAAATGTATGTCTCAATTCTGTATCTTGAATTTATCACATAGCTGCCAGGGCAGCAAGGTGACACAGTGGATAGAACACTAGGATGAGAATTGGGAAGAATCATCTTCCTGAGTTCAAGTCTGCATTCAGATACTTATTAACTGCATGATCCTAGGCAAGTGAATTAACCTCCTTTTGCCCAAATAGGCTCAAGAAGAGTTAGGCCTGACTAAAATGACTCAACAACAATAAGTATGACAGAACTTCTGTACTGCATATAATTTATCCTTATTTTTAAAGTTGTTCTCATTCCTCCTCTTTCTTTATCCTATTGATTTTTGTTAATAGCAAACCTAACACAGTGGCTGTGTAACATACGTATTGCCTGGACCATAATATGCTGCTGAACACTCAGGCCACTAAATTAGCCTTTCAATATGTGTGTCTTGGACAGATGGATAGATGGACAATAAACTAGGTCCAGAACTGAGTAGTAGGAAGAAATTGGGCTGGATTGAATTATTGAAATTGCATTTTTATTATCCTCAATAACAACTGCAAAACTCATCTTTTAAATATCACTTCTGCTCTTCTTCTGGTTATGCTACATTGCTATAGATCCTGGAACTCTGTGATTTCAGAACGAAAATTGTTCAGTAGCAGAAGAGTCAAAAGAAAGATATGTAGTGAGGGCTAGGTAGGCTGAAGTACATTTCCAATGCAAATAACATAATAAACACTAACAAGGGTCCATATGGGTAGAAAAGAATGGACTACTCATGTCAGAAGAATAAGAGATCACCTATTCATGGAGAGTCTAGATGGAACATCAATTATGCTATGTATATACTATACAAATGGAAGAACTGTAACTTTGGGGTAGAATTTCTATGATGGATCTATGGCAAAACAAACAAATATTGTCCAGCATAAGAAACGTTAGTTAGATAATACAGTAGACAGAATGGTGGTCTTGGAATCAGGAAGACCTAAATTTGAATCCTTACTCAAACACTTATTAGCTATGTAATCTTGAGCAAGCCTCCTCCTCCAACCTCTCCCAACCTTGGTTTCCTTACCTATAAAATGAGGTGTTGTCTCTCCAGTACCTTCCAGCTCTAGCTCTGAGATCCTATGTTGAAAGGGAAATATGCCTTAATAAACTCATTCTAAACAGTACAGTACCCCAATTACAGGTTGAATCAACCCTGAAATTTGAAAGGTCTTCAATGGGCAATCCAAGATGGCTCCTTGGTGAACTTCATTAGATTCTAAATCCTTAAGTGCAAAAAAATCACAGAATCTCAGCGCTGGATGTCCAATTGTTTGAACCTTTACGTGGCTGAGAATCTTCTTTACAACATCCTGATATGATTGCTAGTCCTTTTCCTAAAGACCTAAACTAAGAAGAAACCAATTACCTCCTAAGGATGCCCATTCCACTTATAAAATAACTCTCATCATCAGGAAGTTTGGTACGACACAGTTTCAACAAGCCTTCCTGCAGCTTGCCCCTTTGCTCCTAATTCTTCCTTGTGTGTGTGGGGGCAAATGTGTCAAAGTATAAATCCTTTCCATGTGATAGTCCTTCAAATATTGGAAGACACTTATTATGGCCCTCTAAGTTCCATTGTCTCTGAGCTGAATGTCCTGAGTTCTTTTAGTTGATCCTCATGATCCCCAAACCCTTAGATATCCTAGGTTGCTCTCTTCCCAATTCTTTTTAATTCTTCAATGCCTCTCCCAAACTATAGTTCCTGGGAAAGAGCTGAACACTGCAGATGTCCTGTAGACAAGGCAAACATACATTTGAACAGTTCAAACAAGTTTCTCTGTTATGTTACTTTCTTCAGTTTATTATGCCTGTGTTTCTTCATTGATTGGTGGCCTAGGGAGAAGAAGAAATCATGGTGGCTATTTCAGAGTAATTCAAAGTAAATTATTTTGATAAAACACATTGGTAGACTAACTAGCCAGCTCAGTCAAATAGCAAATCGGGCTGAAATTTCACTACATCAACTTATTGTTTGAATTAAACAGCTAGATGAGCTGGTAAATTGTTACATGTCTTGCTTTTCAAAGCCATTTTCATCAGATAGTTGATTTAATGAAGAGTAGGAAAGTTTTTCTATTTAAAAAATTAAAAATGAATGGTAACCATTTTCTCATTTATTTTCATTCTTTTAATGATACTGTTCCTGTTTTTCATCTCTCTACCACATCTGTTTCTCTTTCTATGTTCCTTAGGTACACCCTAGGAGTCTAGGGCATGTTTATAAATACAATGATAAAATAGACATTTGTGGGCCTAGAGAATCACAACCTAATATATGGGGTTTTTTAATATTTAAAGAAATAAGTAATCATACTCACACAACCCTTAGCATTTAAAAATTGAGCAAAAATATATTGAGTGACATAAGCCTGTTATATTTTCAGTAAAGTACTTTGGGATCTGTTTTTATAGATGTCATGTAAGTGGATTAGCACTCATAAAATTGACAAGAATAAATCACTTAGATCATTTGTTCCTTAAGTGAGGTGTGGTCATGTTTGTCTGGAATTTACTCATGGTTTTCAAAGACTGTTTTGTTGTTGATTGGGAGGCACCATGATAAGTGGAAAGAATGTGGGGTTTGTAATAGGATGGGGAAGGAGAAGGGGAACCACTAGTGGGGACATTATAGCTGCTTTTTAGTTTTTAAAGGACTATCATGTGGAGATAGAATTGGACCCCAGGGGCTGCTCAGGTAGCAAAGGGGATAGAGTGCCAAGCCTAGAATAAAGAAGACCCGAGTTCAAATTTAGCCTCAGACACTTACTGACACTGAGCAAGTCACTAAAAGCTGTTTGCCTCAGTTTGTCATCTGCAAAATGAACTGGTGAAAGACATGGCAAAATACTCCAGTATCTCTGCCAAGAAAATCCCAAATAGCGTCACGAAGAGTCAGACATCACTGAAAAAATGACTGAACAACAATTGATCCCAGAGGGCAAAACCAGCAAGAACACCCTTTAACTTCAAATATCTATATCTATATCTATATCTATATCTGTTATCTGTATCTGTTATCTGTTATCTGTATCTGTATCTACATCTGTCTCCCCAGAGTCATGTATGGTCTCAAATATGATTGGTGGAGATAATCCCTGCTGCAGTTCTTTACTGAACTGTTCACTGCTTCCTGCAGTTCGAAAGAGATTAGGTTGTCATCTCCAACTTCTGGGTCCTCCTCATGCCATCATTAGCTCCGTAGCCCTTTCATTTGTTACATCAGTTTCTCAAAGTGGGCTTCATATCTCCATGTCTCATCTCTAAAAAAACTTGAGGGCAAAACTCCTCAAAGTTTGACTGCTCTCTGGTCGCATCTTCTATTTTCTAAAGGTCCTTCCTACATTTCTCCTTTAAAAAAATTCAAAAAGTATAAATGTTTTAATAGTGGACAGAATATGCTTCATTAGTTCCTCCTCCCCTATGATTTTCCCTGTGGTGGAATACATATCTGGATAGATCGATAGATAGATAGAATCTCTGAAGTCAGAGGACCTGAGTTCAAATTCTATCTCTCTCTGATACTTCTTGTGTGACCCTGGACAAGTCACAAACTTCCTAAGCCTCCATCTCCTTATCCATACTAGAGTACTTACTAGTTGGATTCTGAGATCCTTTCCAGCCCTAGATATGATATAAACAAATATTCTGAAAAAGAAGAATTTCAAGCTATTAACAACCATATGAAGGACTAAGGGACACTGTTGTTTGTCTGGAAAAATTTTAGATTTGTGGTAAGATTTGTGTTAAGATTTAAATTCTGCCTCTGGCTCTGTCACATACTGCTTATCTGAATCTGGGCAAATCACTTATGCCTCTGGGATTCAGCTTCCTCCTCTGTAAAATGAAGGAGTTAACTACATGGATCCCAAGTTCTCTTCCTGCTCTAAGTCTATGATCACATGATCATGAGTAATTATAAATGAGATGCAAAGCAGAACAACTCTGAGTTTTCACTTCATACTCAACAAAATACCAGAGATGACAAATTATAGGAATAGTGAGGGTTGTAGCATAATAAAATAACATTAGTGAAGCTGCGTCAGTTTGTAACTATTAGAAGAAAGTGAATAAAATATTGGTACACTTTGCTCATAGTGCTCATTTCTTCTTCTTCTTCTTCTTCTTCTTCTTCTTCTTCTTCTTCTTCTTCTTCTTCTTCTTCTTCTTCTTCTCCTTCTTCTTCTTCTTCTTCTTCTCCTTCTCCTCCTCCTCTTCCTCCTCCTCCTCCTCCTCCTTCTTCCCTTCAGGCAATCAAGGTTAAGTAACTTGTCCAAGATCACACAGCTAGTAAGTTTCTGAGGCAGGGTTTGAATTCAGTTCCTCCAGAATCCACGGACCCATGCTATATCTATTGCACCATCTAATTGCCCCTAAGGAGTGCTCGTTCCTAGGCATATACCACAAGGAAGTCAAAGTCAGAGAAAAAGGTCCAATATATACCAAAATATTATAGCAGCACTTTGTGTAGTAGCAAAGAAATGGAAATGATATCAATATCTATTGATTGAGGGATAGCTAAGCAAATTGAGACATATGAATATAAAAGAATATCATTACACATTAAGAAAGAGTAAACATGAATAAGGCAAGGAGCCAGAAGAGCCATCATTGCTGAATTTATGCAAAGTGATACAAGCACAAAGAAAATGATATAGATGGTGACTATGACAATGCAAACAGAAAGAACGACAGCTAAATTAAAACAGAATAGTACATGATTATGACTAAACAGGATTTAGAGAAATGAGAATGCACATCGCTTCCTTCTTGGCAGAGGTAGGGAACAATGAATGTGGAATATTGCATACAGTGTTAGACTTGATCTAATGTTGATTACCTTTGATGAATTACTCCTTTTATGTTTTAATTTTTTGTTATGAAAATTTATTCTTTGAGTGGATGAGAAAAGATATGTTGTGAAAGGATGGCAATGTAAAAAGAAAATATTAATTAAAAAAAATTAAATGAGGTATCTGTCACATTTGCCATCTTTCGACTTCTAGGTTTCTTTCATCTATAGGAATCATACATTATAAGGGGCATCTGCAGCTGTTAGTTTAAGATATAAATATTTTCATATCTCAGGCAAGCTTCTTATCCTTTCTTAGTTAGCTCATAGCTCCTAATGCATAGGAGGTACCATTACTATTACTTTATGTGCCCTCAAGGGACTTCTCCATGTGGAAATATTTTGTACTGCTAATAATGATAAATAATAATAATAACATTAATAATGGCAATTGCTTACATTTAAATATTGCTTTAACGTTTTCAAAGGACTACATATATATATAATCTCTCCTTTGATCCTCACAATAGCCCTGTTAGGTTAGATATCTTCTTAGATACCCATTTTGTAGGTGAGGAAACAAGTTGAAAATTTAAATTAAATCATTATTTGTGGGCAGTACAAAAGAAGAGTGGCTATGGTTGGTGGATTAAAATTGTATTTAGTGCCAACTATGTTTTGAACACTGTAGAGAATGCATGGAAGTCGATCTGCCCTCCTGAATTTGAAGGTGGTATATGAAGCTATAGTTCTATCTATTTTTATTCCCTTTTGATGACTATGGTGGGGGAGGTGGGGTCAACCAAGAAACTTCCTATTTTACGCTGTTTCTATGGTGGTTGGAGGCCACGTTAACCCCTCTTCTTCCTGGTGCCAGCTTAGCTAGGCTATGGTAAAACCAGTAATTATTACTTTTATTATTATTGTTATTATTTCATCTCCTCCTGGGGTCAATATAGCTGAACTCTGATAAAATTGGTGATTTTTTTCTCTTTTATAACCCTGACAGCTTCTCATCACTCACCTACCAAAAAGGGAAGGGATAGACAAATTGATAGATTGATGGATGGAAAGAACATTTATTAAACACTTGCCAAGTGCCCGGCACTTTGCTAAGGGCTAGACAAATACAAGCAAAAAAAAAACAAAAAAAAACCAAAAAAAAAAACAAAACAGACAACTCCAACAATCAAGAACCTTGCATTCTAAGGGGAGAAAACAATTAATAAAAAAGACCTGCAAGGAACTCTCTCTCTCTCTCTCTCTCTCTCTCTCTCTCTCTCTCTGTGTGTGTGTGTGTGTGTGTGTGAGTTTTCTCCCCTTGTTTACCTGCTCGTGAGCAAAGTTGGTGGTGAAGAGGAAGAATCTGGAGAGTGAAGGATGGAGCCTTGAGTGAAAGAATAATCAAAGCAATTTTTTTCCTGTTTTATATCATTCACAAATGAGTCAGGAGGGAATAAGAGAGAACAGTATCCCTCCAGAACAGAATCTCTGGGCACTTTGTTGTGCTTTTTAGTTTGCTTGTTTTCTTGTTTTGTTCTGGTTTTGGTCCAGACCTGTGGTTTCATTGCTAGAGTACTTATGGTGAGAAAACCCCTGGTGATGAAACTCCCCTTACCAATACAGATCAGCAAATGTCCTGACCCTTAGAGCCTTAGAGAGTTACCTGGGGCACTGAAAAGTAAAGTGACTTGCCCAGGGTCACATATCCAGTAGGTATTTGAGGCAAAATTTAAACTCAGGTAGTCCTGACTATGAAGTCAACTTTCTAAGCACTATGCAACCTGACCTTTCAGTAGAAAGCATACCAACATTCCATTCAATAGAAATAATATTTATTCAGCATTTACAATGTGGCTAACAATGTGCTAGGTGTTGTGGGTGAGATGAGAGTAGAATATCAAATTGATAAATCAGATATGGAAGTGTAGTTATGGCTTGACTTTGAGTCAGCAGAAACCTGGATTGAAATCCTATCTCTGCCACTGACACTATGAAACTATGAGAAAGTCATTTAGATTCTCCAGGCCTCAGTTTTCTTACCTGTAAAATAGGGCAGCTAGATGGTGTAGTGGATAGAGTGCTGGTTCTGGAGTTAGCAAGACTTCTTCTTGAGTTCAATCTGGCCTTAGACACTAGCTTTGTGACCCTTGGATAAGTCACTTTATCCTGTTTGCCTCAGTTTCTTCATCTGTAAAATGAGTTGGAGAAGGAAATGGCAGACCACTTCAGTATTTTTGCCAAGAAAACCCCAAATGAGGTCATGAAGAGTCAGACATGACTGAAATGATTAAACAACCCCAAAAGTGGATATACTACTTATAGCACCTACTTTTCAGGACTATTTCCAGTTAATAGAACTAGAAGTGCTTATTGTTAAGGAATGTTAAAGGGTCCCATGAACTTGTCTTTTGAGTTGCCGTATTTTTCAGAAGTGCTGGACACAACACATGCAAGAGGACTTGTGATATTGTTTTTGGCTGACATTATTAGCCAAAAGCAACTCTTACAAGTCTTTTCCTGTAGGAGAAAACAGTCAGAAGCTGCTTGAACATGGGAGTGACATGGATACATGGTTAAGGAAAATCATCTAACCATTTATGTGGGGGATGGACGGTGAGGGGGGAAGACGGAAGCAGGAAGGCTAGCTAGGAGTCTATTGCAATAGTCCAGCTGAGAAGTGATAAAGGTTTGATTTAAAGTGATTGTGGTGTGATTGGAGAGAAGGGAAAAGATGTCAGAGATGGTGTTGAAGTAGTATTAATGGGACTTGGTAAATAATTAGACAGAAATTATTAAGAGTGAGAATTCGAGAATGTGAACCTACGTAACTGAAAGAATATTGGTACCCTTAACAGAAATAGGGAAATTAAGAGAATATTTGTATTCAGGGGAAAGACAATAAGTTCATTTACGGATATTTTGAGTTTGAGATGTTTGTAGTACTCCAAGGTACAGCCATGAAGCAGGTAATCCTAGCTGCGGGACTAGAGATTGGGATCGGGATAGTGATGAGGGATAGAAATGCATATTTGAGAGTCTCTTGAATAGAGACAATAACTGAACCAGTGGGAGCAGAATCACAAAAGGAAAGAGTGAAGGAGAGAAGAGAAATGGGCCCAGGACCCTACAACCATTTGTAGGGGACATGGCCTGGATGCTAATACTGAAAAAGATTGTTCTCTCTTTTCCATTGTAACAACTGGTTAAGAGGAAAGAAATACTTCAGAACAGACTCTCAGAAAAGTGCTTATTAGTAGAAGATTACCTTCACAGGCAGATTCCCAAATCTTTTTTATCCCAGGGTATATGAATATCTCATTCTTTATATGCCACTGATCTACACAGACAAATAAGGTTCCTCTAGTGTCTCTGTTCTGATGGGATAAAAATAGGATTAACTCTTTGTAGTTAATTCCTATAAGAAGCTGCCAAAAGCCATAGTGAAATCACTCAAGAGGTGAAGTAAAATGTTGAGTCCAGTACCACTATAGGAGTGAGAGTGACAATGCTCCCTCTGCCCTTTCATAGGCTATGATCTAAGCCAATTGTACTCAGTGATGCTCAGTCCAGTTCTGGTTCTCTGTACTGTATAGAGTGAACTATTGACAAGACTATTAATATCCATCAGTAATTTTTCTTCCCAGAAGCATGATTTCCAGTAGCTGGCTGCCATTCATTATTATGTACTTACACATTACTATCTCTCTACTGAACACAGGAAGTTCACACATAGCTATCAACATAATTTTTCTTAAGCACATATCCATGCCACTCCCATGTTCAAGAAACTCCCTACTGCTTCCTCCTATAGGAAAAGACTGATAAGAACTGCTTTTAGTTCTATTAGCTGGGAATATCTTTATACCATAGCTTTTATAAGTATTATCTCCAATTTGGAGATAAGGAAACAAGTTCATGGAACCCAATGACTTTCCCATTGTAACATAGTATCAGTGACAGAGACAGGATTTGAAACCTGGACTTTGCTCTCACACACTTATAATGTAGTGTGTGTGTGTGTGTGTGTGTGTGTGTGTGTGTGTGTGTGGTGTGTGAGTGTATAAATCCAGGCTCCCTGTGATTTCATCATTTTAGGGAACTCCTTCTACGGAACCTCTTTTTACGAATGCAAATCAGTTACTTATCCATTCCTTATAGTCCTATATAATTCCCCAGGGGTACTGAGAATGTAAGTGACTTATCCATAGTCATACAGCAAGCATATATCACAGACAAGACTTGAACCCAGGTCTGATAATGCATTCATCAACAGCAATAAAGAAGGTGCTTTCAGTGTAGCCCCAGGCCAAGTAGTCAGTACCCAGCTAGGGTGCAGCTTCCAGGAAGGCAATCTTTTGAGAACAACTAACTCTTTGTCAACTCAGTCCCCTCTGTTTCAATTTGCATTACATGCACCCCTGTTGATCAAAGGAACAGAAGACAGTGACAGTATGTGGAATGTCTCTACATGTTCCCTTCACTATACTTGACACATGCCTTCCATTAAGTTCCATGGATATTTAAATGGAGTTTGGAGCCCAGTTTATATTGAGGGAATATATGGAATCTGTTTCTTACAGTGAAGATTTTAAAGCCGCAGTCAAAATATAGATGTTTATAGCACATAGCTCAAAGGCAGCTGCTCAAACTGTTTGGGGTCTGAGACCCTCAGAAATAAACATCTAGACTGAAGAATGCACATTCAAAGGGCCAATGTCACAAACACAGTTCTCTTGCTCTGGGGTGAGAATGCTAACTAACCTTACCAATGTGTTGATATTTTGTTGTTATTCTGGTAGTTTCTATGCTGTCAGCATGGGGTATCTGGTTAGCTTGGAGAGGAGCTAGAAGCTCTGTTGTTGTTGTTTACGTATTTTCAGTCACATCCAACTCTTTGTGACCCCATTTGGGTTTTTCTTAGCAAAGATACTGAAGTATTTTGACACTTCCTACTCCAGCTCATTTTATAGAGGAGGCCAGATCTGAACTCAGGTAGATGAGTCTTCCTGACCAGGCCTGACTTTCTATCCACTGCACCATCTAGCTGCCTCACTAGAAACTGTACTTCTTATTAAATGGGTGTGACTTTTCTTAACCCAAAACCAGCAGACATTTTTAAAGCAATGGTGCCACTATAATAAATGCCAGATGACATTTGCTATTTATAAATACAAGCCGTGTGTCAACTTGTTCTCGTTTAAACTCGAAAATATTAATTCAAACCATTGGAAACTGTTATTCAATATATTGAATGCTACTGACATTCTACATGAAATATGGATTGTTCAGATAACTCTATAGGAAAGGGCTCTGGCTCTCTGAACTCCTCTAGAATTGGAGGCAGCTGGGAGGGTACTCCTGTTCCATTTCAACCCATTATTTGCTTATTTTTAACCACCAAAGGTTATGATGGTGATGAAAGAGAGCATTTCCTGCTGTTGTTTTTTTTTTAATATTTGTTCATTTTTATTTCTTTGTTATAGAGAAGTGGTGTGGCATACTGGGCAGAATGCTGGCTTTGTAGCCAAGAAAACCTGGGTTCAAGTACTACTCTTTGATGTACACTAGTTGGGTGACCCTGGGCAAGTCATTTAATTTCCTTGTGCCCTAAGCACCTTTATAAGACTGCAGGTTACAGAGAATTTGCAGATTTGCACTGATATTGAAATTTTTCGTACAAATGGCTTCAAAAAAACATGGGAAGAATTCGATGAGCTGATACAGAGTGGAGCAAACAGAACCAGAAGATCATACACAGTTACAGCACTATCGTAGCAATGGAAGCCAAAGGTAATTTACTGAAGAGGAAGATGAAGAGTTGAAGATGACACCAAGGTTGCAAATCTGGATGAATGGAAAAATGATAGTACAGTCAACAATAATAATAAAGTTTAAAAACGTAGTGGAATTTAGAGAAAAGATAAGTTTTAGTGTGCAAATACTGATTTTGAGATATATATATATATATATATATATATATATATATATATATGTATATATGGGACATCTAGTTTGAAATATTGAATAAGTAACTGGGGCTGAATATCTGGAATTGAGGACAGAGACTAGGATTAGATATATAAATGATCATTAAACCAATAGGATCTAAATGAAGTCACCAAGTGAGAAAGCATAGATAGAAAAGAGAAAAGGGCTGAGGACAGAGTTCTGGGGCATGCTGACAGTTTATGGATGTAATGTGGATAATGATGATCTAGCAAATAGGAATGAGATAAATTGGACCAACAGGTATTAAGAGAACCAGGAGTTCTCTTGCATCGGGAGAAACTGAGAGAATGGGGAATATCTAAAATAAGAGGGCAGCCACCTGTATCAAATATTCCAGAAAAGTCAAGAAGTTTAAGGACTGAGGAAAGTTTGTTACATTTGGCAATATAGAAATCACTAGAAATTTTGGAAAGAACATTTTCTGTTGTGTGATAAGGTTGGAAGTTAGATCTCAGAGAGTTAAGAAGAATGAGAAGAAAGGAATTGAAGAAACCAAGTGTTCATTATTCAGTCATTTCAGTCATGTCAGACTCTTAATAACTCCATTTAAGGGCATCTAGGCAAAGATACTGGAGTGTTTTGCCATTTCCTTCTCCAGCTCATTTTACAAATGAGGAAACTGAGGCAAACAGGGTTAAGTGACTTGTCTAAGGTCACACTGATGGTAAGTGTCTGAGGCCAGATTAGAACTCAAGAAGATCAGTCTTCCTGACTCCAGGCCTGACATTCTATCTGTTTTGCCGCTTATCTGACCTTTTAAAGAAGTTTTGCTGAAAAGAGCAGAGAAATATAGGATGGTAGCTAATGTGAATAGTGAGATCTAATATGTATTATCTTTAAGGACAGAGAAGACTTGGGTGTGTTTGAAAGCAACAGACAAGGAATCAGTAGATAGGGAAAAACGAAAGATTCCAAGAAAGAAAGGATGATTAAGGGTCAAGGTGATGAAGTTGACTTCAAGGTTACATGCAGTGAGTTTGGCTTTGTCAAGGAGAGAGATAACCTGAGAGACTGGAGTAAAAGAGGTAATAGTGGGAGATGATGTTAAGGGTTGTGAGGTTAGCAGAAGAGAAGAAGCAACTCACAACAAATGGCTTTGATTTCTTAATTCCGTAAAATATGAGGTGAGGTCTTTAACTAAGAGAGTTAGTGAAGGAGAATTGTTATAGGTGGCTTTAGGAGAGAAGAAAAGATTAGGAATAGCTATTATGTAATGTGGAATGAAAAAGGAAATTGGGAAGAAGAAAATGGAACTGCTTTGCTATAGTGCAGGCTCACTTGAAATTAGATAACATACATTTGTTGTGGACCCAGTTGGCATTGTTTTGTGACTTTCTTTCGATATATCCAACAGCATATTAATAAGAGTAGAGAAGGCAAATGGTGAGATGAAACCAGGCTTAGGGTTTGGCAAAAATGTGAGCATCAATTGGACAAGGATACAGGGCATTTGATGGTTCAGAATGGCTGAAATTTGAATTGCCCTGCTAAAGAGTTGAGATTAGGAAAGGAGCAACAAGAGGGTGGGAAGGACTTGTGGCCACTGTGAGAATGAATCAATCACTTAACAAATCTATTGATCAACAAGTATGTATTAAGTGCTTATTAAGGTGCAAGGCACTGTACTAGGCTCTAAGGATATAAGTTGGTTTTCCTTCATTTCAAAGAAGATCAGTGACATAGGGGGTGATGTCTCAACTCACATGTGAATTGAATGTAAGTAAGACAGAGTTGCACAAAGTCATCAACCTCACTCTCTTTTTCAGAGTCATCAAAGTCCAGTAGCAAGACCAAAGTCGGCATGATTGGTGATGGCCTAGGGTGCAGTGGATGACCTTGGCTCTAAGTGTACTATGGGAAGTCTTTGCATGCTTGGGGTAGACATTTCCCTAACTCACTGATGGGTTTGAGGTCCGTCAGTTACCCTCAGGCTGGTTAACCCCATCTGCCAAGAGTTTTACCAGGATATGGTTTCTGCACATGCTGCAGCTTCTTGGGGCCATGGGTGAGAGTTAGGGGACAGGTGGACACCAAAGGTGGAAGAGTAGCCCTGAAAAGTGCTTGCCAAGCCCTCACACCAAGATACATGTACAAAGAACTGACATGCTTGTATATGCACATACACATACACATACACACATACATGTATGTGTATATGTATATAGGATATCAGGTCATACATATCACATAAATGTAGAGCAAATTATTTCAAACATATACAAGGTTGCTAAATATGAGGTACTTTTGGAAGAAGGGCTCTAATACTTGGGGAGATCAGGAAAAGCTTCATGTAGAAAATAGTGATTATACTACCTCTTCAAGAGAGGGACTTCCTGAGTTGGGGTTAAGTCAGGAGTGGATTTTGGTCATACAGGACAGCCAGTGCTAGTGCTGGAAGCCTTAGAGATGTAGTGTTGTATGTGTGAGGAACAGAGAAAAGGGCCAGTCTGGCTGAATCACAGAGTATCCCACATAGAGGGAATGCAATTCCTCAGAGCTGAAAATGTAGGTTGGGTCCAAATTGTTTGCTTTAAAAGCTAAGGAGAAGAGTTTACATCCTGTCACAGAGGCAATAGGAAGCCACTGAAGTTGATTGGGTGGAGGACTGTTTCTAAGGAAAGGCGTTTTGGAACAGTTGTATAAGATGGAGAAGTAACGCACTGGGAAAGATGGGACAGAAAGGGACTTCCACCAGATAAAGGCACTTTTGAGTTCTTGGTCACGAAAAGTGGAATAAACATCTCTGGGCATATCTGAGGTAGAATGAGAAAAGAGGCTATAGATTTTTAATAGACTGAAGAACTGGTAGAATATTTGTAGGAACACCAAACTTCGTTGACGTCCTCTGATACAATTGCAAGAGTTAGAGTGGGAAGGAAGGCCCTGAGTCAGGCAATGAACTCACTGAAAAAAAAGGAAGACTGTCCTTGGAGCTAGAACATAAATGGGTACTATTTATGTTCTAGAATGTTGGCTGGGTGATAAATTTGTAAAGAATAAACTCAAAAGGAGGAGATATTGTTGAGTTATGGTGATAAAGAGAGAGTCTAGAATTAGTGATGTAGCCAGTGGGGGAGCATCAGATGGCATGAGAGAAGTTGCAACCAATTCCCTTCCTTGTAAACAAGAAGTGAAGTAAGCAAAACAAAACAACATATTGGTCATAAATAGAAATGTTTTCCTCATTCCACAACTATGATACACCAACTTTCTTCCTAGATTTGGGAGGCATTCTTCACCATTAGTCCTCTTAAGTAACAAATATTTACAATGTCAGTCAGCCTAAATCATCAGATCAATATTGTTTACTTTTACATTATTGTGATCATTTTATAAATTATCCTCCCAGTTCTGCTTATTTTCTTCTGCATCAGTTCATATGAGTCCTACCAAATTTCTATGAATTACTAATATTCATTATTTCTTATGGTACAATAAGTATTCTATTCTATTAATACACCACATTTTTATGCCACTCTCCAATCAATGAGTACTCCCTTCCCTGGAAGTTCTTTTCAATTACAAAAAGTGCAGTTGAGTTCACATTTTCTGATTCAAAGCTCAGTTATTTCTCCATTCTACCACATATACTATTTATTACATATGAATAGTTGGCATTTGTGGGTTGTTTGTTTTGCAATATGCACACTTTCTAGGCCCTGGGAAATCCTGTGGGTCAAAGTGTTACACATGAATTTTCCATCTTTAATTAAATCCATAATGCACCGACTAAAAGAGTTGGTGGAAGTCTTAGGCTATATTTAACTTTTAAAAGTAAGGCGTAATTCTTCCTGTCACTATGTTTGCTTTTGACATTAATTCAAAAATCAAATTTCTCAGAAGAGTTACAACTAACTTTAGATTTATGGAGTCATTGATGTTAACTCTAGTCTCCCAAAGAAATACCCAAATAAGAACTTGAGATGTGTGGCCTAAAAACTGGTTCAATTTTGAAAATTCCCAAGTTGGAAAACATGATTCATGTCTAGCTGACTAGATGCTTTGGGAAAAGGGAAAAAAATAAACCATCACTGCATGGGGCTTATATTTCTTGAAGTAGTAATGAGAGCATTGGTACAGAAGCAAAATGTGTGGTACCCATCTACCTTGCATCACTGATCTAGAGTTGGGAAAGAACTTGGAAGTCATTTAGGTCAAATTCTTATTTTAGAATTGAGAAAACCTCAGGATGGTCAACTTATTTACCTAAGGTCACACAGATAGTAAGTGGCAGAAAAGGTATTCAAACTCAGCTCCCTTAACTCTGTTTCAGTACAGAAATGCATGCAAATATGACATTTTTAACTCCTATCTTGTTCATAAAAGAGTTATACCCATGTACCAGTACATTTAATAAACAACCCTCTTACCTCCTACACATATACCTTGCAAAATCAGATAAAAATGATATGGTTAATATGTAGGATCTTAACCTTAACCTATTCATTCTATATCTACATCTATATCTTGCCATACAAACTATCACAAGAAAAATATTTCTTTTGAATTTTGAGAGGATTGTGTTTGTACATGTGATGTAGCATGCTAGTAAATATGTAACAATGGGCATTCCGTGGGGTGGGTGGGTGTCAAACCTGCATTCATACGATGCAGGAAATAAATACAAAATAGCAGTAGCGGCTCTTAAACTGCAGCCACTCATCTCAGTATTTCAGTCCTAGTCCTTGACTAATTTTTAATAATATCAATTTTGCATTAAGTATAGTTTTAGCTTAGTTTTATTTTTATTAGATTTATTAGAAAAGTAGAATACATTTTATCCAGAAATATTTAAAAATAATTAACCTGTTTTATTTCATATAGTAAATCATCAGTGATGATTGCAATCTATGGTTTTAGCAATGCAGAATGATAATTTTAGGAAAATTTTCTAACATCCTCATAGCTATCTTAGCTATTTTAGATTTTCTTCCCCACGTTGTATTAGCACCATCAGAATAAATGTAATTAGGATCATTTTCAAATATTCATTGTTAAAGCCACAATAACACAATAATCTAAAGTGGACAATGATGTATTGAAAAATCACTGCTGAGCTTGACACCAATTCTTTTATGATAACAAATACCCTTACTGGTATAAGACTTAGCTAAATTGTGCATTGACTGTATTTAACAACCAGATCAAAAAAACCTATGAAAATTTAACAATCTATTCTTTCAAGCTGGAGTGAGCCAGCTGTAGCACACTACTACTACCTGTGAAATGTTTTGAAATTAGATGTTTGCCATCCTCACGATAGAATGTAAATTCCCTGAGAATGCTGGGGTTATTAACATAGTTTTACAGATAAGAAAACTAAGGCTCTGGCAGGTTAAAGAAAGGACAAAGTAGTGGATAGACAGACAGATTAATATGTGATAGAAAAATACAACAGACAGATGAACAAATAGATGATAGACAGATACTAATAGAAACATAAGTGCATAGAGAGATAGAAGGATGATAGATGATAGATAGATGATAGATGATAGTAGAAGATAGAGGGATGATAAAATATTGATAGATAAATAGATGACATAGAGATTGATGGATGATAGATAATAGATAGATGAAAGAAGGATGATAGATGGAGGGATGATAAAATAGAGATGATGGATGAACAAATAGGTGGATAGATGGGTGGGTGGATAGATGGATGGATGATAGAGAGATAATAGAAGATAGTGGATGATAAGAAGATTGATAGATACATAGATAATATAGAGCTAGATGGATGACAGAGAGAAGATAGATGAAAGAAGGATGACAGATAGAGGGTTGATAAAAATAGAGATGATGTGTGAATGGATGGATGGATGATAGAGAGATAATAAAAGATAGAGGGATGATAAAAATATTGACAGATAGATGATATAGAGATGGATGATAGAGAGAAGATAGACAGATAGATATCTATGTAGTAGATAGAATGCCATGTTTGTAGTCTGAAAGACAAATCTACCTGTGCAAATCCTTCTTCAGACACTTACTAACTGTATGACCCTGAGCATGTCATTTAACTTCTCCCTACCTCAGCTTCCTCATCTATAAAATAGTAATACTGATAACTAGCAACACACCTTACAGGTCTACTGTGAAGATGAAATGAAGTAACATATGTAAAGCACTTTGCAGAATTGAAAGTTCTATATAAATATTGACATATATGTATATGTGTGCATAATTACATATTTATTAAACAGTATATGTGAGGCACTGGGGACACAGTGAGCACTGAATTTTAAATGAGGAAATTTACAATCTTGCTATATCACTGACTAACTCAGTGACCACATTCTAGTAATTTAATCACTCCAAGCTTCAGTTTTATCATCTATAAGTGGGTGTAATCATACATACACTATTTGTCCTCATGGTTGTTGCAAGAATCAACGAGATCTTTGTAAATTGCAGACCACCCCATCAATGTCAATTCTAGTGATGTTGTTTATGTTCTTCCAATATCACACTGTTAACTAGCAACAGAACTGGGGATTGAGCTCATGTCTGCTGACTTGTAACCTTGTGCTTCAGGTCACAGCACCATGTTGGTTGAAAGGATGTAGACACATAGGATCAAAAGGAACCCATCCAGAAATTCAGTGTTTACAATTTAGGATAGCGTGTTCTTAGCAAAACCTCTTAGTTTGAATACTTGCTGGAAAATGAAGGGGAAAAAACCACAATTGGCTTCTGAAGGTGAAAAAAGAAGTGGTCCTCTTGCCTTTGATATTCTTATCCATACCTAGACCCAGAAACACAGTAGTCTGGACCTGAAGTCTAACTGGTCTAACACTAGGTAAGATTTCTTTTCAGTGCCTCTAGCCCTAAACCACTTAGGGAAGTGATAATGGGAATAATCCATATACTCCAAGCTGGTCAGTAATAAGCTTATGAAACTTTACCTCTCCTAGCTATTGCACACAGAAGAAAGTTGAGATTTCTTCTGTTTGAAGTAGTGATGCCCGGGGGCAGAAATCAGAGCAACAGCTTGAAGGTCCAGAGAGGCTGATTTAGGGTCCCTGCTTTAGGAAAAACCAAAACCAGACTTCCTAATAATAAACATTGTCCCACAGTGGAAAGGCTCCCCTGAGAGTTAGTGGATTCCTCCTCTTTGGAGGTCTTCCAGCTGGGGCTGGATGACAATGTGTATAAGAGATTCCTGCTTCAGGTTGTACTGTTTATGTATTTTTGCTTAATGTTAATATCTTCCCATCCATTAATAGGTGCATGTGACCTGCTTAAGTCATGTGGAAGCCTAAGTCACATGAGCCTGGGTCATGAAGGTTGGGATGCCCTCTGACTTTGAAGAAGTGTATACATACATTTGCTTTGTTAACATTTGCTTTGAGGTTCACTCAAGGGAAGAGTGTTCGTGTGATGTAGCCAGATGACACTCTGGGTAGCCATTAAGGAGCCCTCTGGCTTTGAGAACCCAGATGTTGGTGCTTCTTTCTCTGGTAACTATGTACCTATTGCTTTTGGTCAGACAGTCGGAAGCCCTGTCTGTTGGTCTTTGCTGTTTGTATTTACTCTGTATATATAATTTCTGCTTGTAATTTCTGTTCATTTTTTGTCTGAAGTTCAGGGTGCTGACTTTTCCCCTGAACTAAGCAAATGACATATATATATATGTTTGATTAAAGTAAGATTGTTGACCCTTTTAAATTGATTTCCTTTAGAAAAGCAGATCAAAGAACCTATTCTTGAAGTCCTCCTGGGTGCTGGTGTTATTGGTCTTACATCCCCACAGCAGCTGCAAGTAACACTGTTGTTACACAATTCGTTGATGTGAATGATTCATTGCTGTGATCTTGTGGATCATACACAGAAGCTTATCTACATCCAAGTTGTCAGATTAACAGTGCTTTATCTAAGATGGAGATACTGAAATAAATGAACAGAGAAGTTCATGGAGTACAGATTTAACCAAATATATGTTAAAAATGTACTTTTCATACACTTGAATTAGCAGGGACTTCATGCACTGAAGGCCTATTTTTAAAAAATCTTCTCTTTTGGCATTCCTTAGGGGCATAGTTTCTTTCAAAAATAACATCCTAATTTATCAAGTCTCCCATTTTCCCCCCAAGCATTGATTATATCTGTTTAAGACTTTGTCCTGCAGGCAGTCACTTCCATTAATAATAATAATATCACTGGAATTTATACAGGACCTACTATGTGCCAGGCAACGTACTAAGTGCTTTACAAATATCTCATTTTGACCCCACAACAACCGTGGGAGGTAGATTCTATGACTATTCCTGTTTTTCCTTTGAGAAACTGAGGCAAACACAGGTTAAATGCCTTGTCCAAGGTCACACAGCTAGGAAGAACGACTTAGAGTCTTCCTGACTTCAGGCCCAGTTATCTACCCGTGCTACTACCTAGCTGTCTCTTGCCAATCATAAGAACCTGACTGATTATTATTATGGGATTGAAATTTGACTAATGAGTTCTTTAGCTGAAGGGCTCAATCCTACCTTCTTTGAATGTGTAAAAGTTCAGTTGGGGGTTCAATGCCCACTAGACATTGCACCTGCTCTGTACAAGCCCATGATCCTAAGCCACTCCTTCAGAAATACAAGAACTGAGTTCCATAACCCTCATCTTAAAATCAACAGAATTACATTCTGACTAAAATTCAACAGAAATTCAGATTCAACAAGCATTTATGAAATTACATTTATGAGATCAAATTATTAAATTAATGAGATTAAATTCATTTATAAGATAAAATAATATTATACATTTATGTGAATATCTTTATATATTTTATAATATAAATATAGTATTTGTGTTTATTATATTATATTATTATGTTATATTATTTATAATAACTTAGTGTGTTATTATCATAGATTTAGGGAGACAAGGAGGACTTTAAAGGACAATTATTTTATCTTCTAATATTTTTTAAAGAGTTGTGGAAGCTGACCCTGAGAGAAATTAATCAACTTGTCCATGGTCATATAGGTAATGAGTAGCAGATGTGGGATTTGAGCTCAGATCTTTTGCTGCAGGGCTGACGTTGTTTCAGTCACACTATGTTACTTCCCTAGTCAATGAGCACACAAAAATACAAAGTGACCCAGTCCTTAGTTTACATTCTACTAGGAGAGGCAGGACTTGGATATAATATAAACACTTATATGCAATGTCAGGACATGAGCACATTGGGGTGATCCAGATAAATTATTTTAGAAAAATTCTAAAATCCTACCCCTAAGGTTCCAATATTATCCTGTGTTGCCATCTGTAATGGGAAATATCTGGGATGATGAAAGTGACTTTATCTGTAGCCAAAACAATAGACATCTGAACTCTAATGCATCACTTTTTACGGAAACAGAGCACGGGAATTGTGCAGGATGTTAAGACTATGTGCCCATGCCATGTGTTTTAGCCACATTTCTTTGAGAGTCTGTTCTCCAGTCTGTTCTCTTTCAAGCAGTTAGTCCCTTATTTGGTGCAGAGTGTGACTAAAGGAGACGAGAGACATTCCCTATCCAGCTCCATGGATGTGATCCAAAACCAAAGTACCCAAAGAATTTCTCAGGAGCTCCAAGCTTTGTGCAACTCTGCCAAATGTGAAGTAAGAGGAGGAGTAATCCAGAGCTGGCAAACAGAAGGTAAAGGTACCTGGCTCTGGCTAGCCTGGAGGAAGGTCTGGGAGAGCTCCCCCCAAAATCCATTAGTATGGTCTCCTTCTGGGTAGGAACATACCTAGCTTTTTGTTGAGAGATGTGCATCAATCTCAGTAAACATAAGAAAAATTCAGGAAAATCAATTGGCCTGACTTCCTTCTGAATATGAGAATTCCTAGGTCATTGAGGAGAGATGTGCATCAATCTTGGAATCAGGAGATATTAAGAAAATCACCTAAAATAGGTCATCCTTGGAGGGAGAAAAAAGCCAAATAATGCTACACCCCTATTGTCATTTCTAAATATATTCTTTAATTGGACCATTCCATAGCACCTTAGTCCAATTTGCTCTTGTTTATATGGAAAATTCAGCTTGGTGAATTGGATACAGCGATGACTTTCTGGGATACCTGAGTCCAAATTCATCTTTGGATACTTTCTAGTTGCATGACCCCGGATAAGCCACCTAACCTCTTTAAGTCAGTTTCTTTATCTGTAAAACTGAAATAATAGTACCTGGCTCCCAATATAGTTATGAGGATAAAATGAGATAATGTTTGCCAGGCACTTTGCAAACCTGTAGCAACAATATACATTCAAGCTATTAACGATAATATTAACAATGAATATGAAGATATTAATATTATAATAAAATCAGGAAGAGCTGATTATATATCCTGCCCCTGATCTGTAACAGTTGTGTGTGTGTATATGTGACAACAAGCAAGTCATTTATACTTTCTGAGCCTCAGTTTCCTCAGTTGAAAAATGGAGATACTAATACTTGTTTCATTAGATATCCCAAAGGTTGATGTGAAGGTCAAATGAAATAATGTATGCAAAAAAGTACTAGGCAAACTGTAATGTGACATCTATATTGGTTGTTATAATTACTGCAGAATCTTAGACCTTTATTTTTCCTCCTCCTCCTCCTTCTCCTTCTCTTCCTCCTCCTTCATTGACAAGAATAGGGGTTAGTTTTTTCTTCTTTGGGCAGGAGAGAACTTGTTAGTTTCTAACATTGTGTTGGACTATTATTTAATTTTGGCTTACTGGTTTCTAATTCTGCTGCTTTTTCCCTGGACCTTTTTGTGTCCACACTGTGTTTTCTTTTTATTTTAAATTTGTCCCATATTATACTTGTTTGTTTTCTCATTTTGATGCCCAGTGCTTATTAATCTTTTCCCACAAATCCATTTCCAGGTTAATCTCCCTCCATCGAAAAGATTAGTGATTGGAAGAGATGGTGTAAGAGTTAATTCCATTGGTATCTGAATCTTGTGGTGGTCTGACTATGAGTCATTAATGTTTGTTGTGCTCATTCAGTCATTTCCAGTCATGTCCAACTCTTCTTGACCTCATTTGGGGTTTTCTTGGCAAAGACACTGGAGTGATTTGCCATTTCCTTCTCCAGTTCATTTTACAGATGAGGAGACTGAGGCAAACTGAGGTAAGTGACTTGCCCAGGGTCACACAGGTGGTAAGTGTCTGAGGCCAGATTTGAACTCAGGTCTTTCTGACTCCAGGTACAGTGTTCTATCCACTGAGCCACCCAGGAGCCCCAGTCATTAATGCACATTTGATTAATTTCTATTTTTTATACTAGTTCCTCTGGTCCTCTTAAAATGGAGGAAAGTGAAAAGAGGAACATACAGCAAGAATTATTATCAGTCCTTGATTAACTCCTACTTCAATTAAAACATATGTGAGGCTACTACAATGTTTATGAATAAATCAAAATACCAATGCGTCCATACCAACTATGTGTCCTTAAACTGGTGGCTGTATGTAAATAAATAAATTTGAAATAGCAGAAAGAAAAAAGTTAAAGTCTAAAGACCTCAAGTGAAATTAAATAATAAAAACTGATTCTTAAATGTCTTCCAGCTTTTCTTTTATAATACTACGTTTTATCCGGTCCAATAAACTTTGCTTGAGTATCTAGCATTATGCAAAACACTGGGCCACGTTCAAATGTTAGAAAGGCCAAATAAAATCAGACTCGGTTTTGCCCTGAAAGAAGATATTTCCTTCTGAGAGAGAGAACACACCTACAGGCTAGTGAATGGAAAACCATTTCAGAGAGAGAGAGAGAGAGCACTGACAACTAGAAGTATGTGGGAAGGCTTTCTAAAGGAGGCAGCCAGCTAAATGAACATTGAAGACAGTTAAAGGATTTTAATAGAAAGAGGTAATGAAAGAGGATATTCTGGGGTATGATGTGAACAGCCTATTGAAAGGCACAGATTTGGGAGATAGAACCACGTTTATGAGGAGCAGCAGGTAGTTCCATTTGGCTGGAAACCTGGAGTGTGAGAGAGAAAGTTACATAAACTAAGTATAGAGAAGTAATTTTGAGTCAGACCATGAATCTCTCTAATTACCAATTAGGAGTTTGTATTTTATCCTAGATTCAGTAATGAATTACTCACAAAAAAATGATAAACAAGAGGATGACTTGGTCAGATCTATACTTAAGGAAGATTATATTGGCACCTGCGCAAAGGATGAATAAAAAGGGAATATCTTTGAAGCAAGGAGACCAATTAGGAGGCATCAT
Source organism: Trichosurus vulpecula (assembly GCF_011100635.1). Lineage (NCBI taxonomy): Eukaryota > Metazoa > Chordata > Mammalia > Diprotodontia > Phalangeridae > Trichosurus > Trichosurus vulpecula. The sequence continues at coordinate 405,539,333 of NC_050573.1, read as the reverse complement.
TGTATGCTATATTTCTAGGGGGTAACTAACTAATATCATAGTGAAATGGTTTTATTTAACTTTAAATATACTGAGTGCTTAGAGGATTTGTCATTTATAAAATTTTCTCCTGTCAGTGAAGGCAAACCGATTGGTGCTTCAAAAAGAGGTAGCTAGATTATACCGTGGCTACAGCATTAGACCTAGAATCAGGAAAATCAAAGTTCAAATCCAGCCTCAGACACTAACTCTGTGGCCTTGGTCAAGTCACTCAACTTCTGTTTACCTTAGTTTTATCATCTGCAAAATGAGGATCATAAACAAACCTCCAAGGTTTGTTGTGAAGATTTGATAAATGATTATCATATGGAAAGAAGTTTGCAAATCTTAAACTACTATATGAATGCTAGCCATTATTACTAAGATTGTAAGATACCTTGAATTAATCTTCAGTTGTTTTTCTTCCTCATAGTCAATCTATCTATGAAATAACAATCATTTGTCAAAGGCCTCCTTTGCACCAAGAGCTGTGCATGCTTTGTATTTGAGGATTCAAAGCTAAAAAAAAGCAAAAATAAAAAACCCAAAATGAAACAGTCTCTGACTATTTCATGGTGTGAAGAGAAACAGTTTATACAAATATAAGTAATGAAATAGGCACAAAATAACTGCAATCTCATTTTGGGGGCATTAGCAGCAAGGGTGGGGATCAAGAAAGTGGTATTTCTCACTGAGAAAGAACATTCACCCCAACAGTATTCACTGTCTCCCCTCAGTGCAAATCTGCATCTTGCCTCACTAGTTAAGTTATGCCCTGAGTGACTGATTTCAGAGATGGAATAAAACACTCTCATGAACATGTGTAGTAACTAACTTGCCATCGGCTTAATACTGTGGATGTGAGGATGTGTGTCTGCTTGTAGGGGTTTTTTTTACATGAAAATGCCTCAGGGAGCTGTAATATGAAAATAAGAAACATTCAATTAGTTTATCAAATCAACTTCCTACTTCAAAGAAAACTTGTTATGCCTCAATGCATAATTCGTAATTATAACTGCCAACCTATAGATAAAATAGATGTTCGGCAGATTTAAAAAAAAAAACAAACCTAAAAGATATTAATACAGGAGCCGGTGATATGTTACTTGGCAACCTAAATGCTGGCTGATGGCTGAAAATGAGCACAGAGATGTTGAATCTGTAACCCCATTCTCCATGCCTGTCGAAGCAGATGATTTACTTGCATGCCCAATAATTGGATATAGTGGCTGGGAAAGAAAGTCTCAAATAAATTGAATGCTACATTACATCTTTCTTCCTATGGAACAAGAATTTCCCTCAGGCTGCTAGGTACCTTGAGAAGCTATATTTGTATTTCAGCAGAGTGCCTCATCTTGGGACTTATTATAAAGTGTGTGTGTGTGTGTGTGTGTGTGTGTGTGTGTGTTTTCCTCCAAAAAGGGTAAATATTTCAGGCTGGTAAGGAATTGTCCAAAGGGAAGACATTCAGGTTTGAAGGATGTTGATGGCTGAAGATGTCTGGTACATTTTCAGGTGAGAGCACTTGATCATTGAAGGCTTAAATTCTGTAGCGAGCTTTACAAATAATTAAGCAACTGAACCGGTTAGAGACCAGAGAGTGAAATAATCTTACTCTTGATGTCTACCAGATTCAATATTCTGCTCAAATGAATTGACAGTTTCTTCAGGTGTGAGTTGTGTCCTTTAAAGGATTTTTTTAAAAAAAAGTTAAGTGTCTGATGTGTGAATTACTATTATGGTGATTTAGGATAAATAAATAAATGAATAAATAAATATTAGATAGACAACTAGATGAGTTAATAAATTAATGAATAAATGAATAAACAGTTTCCACCCTCAAAGAGCTTGAATTTACTGAGTAAATTTGATCATATCTGTGTTTTAAGAAATATAAATCCGAGGACAACCAATTATATTTTTTATCTTATGTCTTATGAGGGTAACTTGCCTGCATTTTTTAAATTTGGAAGGTTGAGAAATATCAGAGAGCAAACTTGGCTAATTTAATAACTCTAGAAGTTTCTAGTGTGATACCATCAACAGATCAAGTGTATTTTCTATGGAAAAGGATTTCTTTAAGTATGTAGTCTGGCTAATTGGTGATGAATTCTTTTGCCATGACAACTCAACTGCCTTATGGCCTGGACCAGAGATAATCTCCTGGAAGATTTAACCCTTTCAGCTCTGGAACTCCTACCCTGAGGCTCCCAAGGTGCTGATTGGTTAGTACGGCATAATATCATGCCATCTGTTCCAGCCATGCTTCCCTTTGCTCCCCTGCCATCTCCTAATTAGCCCTCACACCACATTGTAGACCCTCTGGACCATTTCCAGCCTTGAGGCCTTAATCAAATTAATACTATTATTGTCATTAGAAAGGATGTATTAATCTCTTTCCCTAGAGATCTATTCACCACCCAATTTTCCAAACTCCAATGCTTAGCACAGTGGTTGGCACTTAATAAATCTTTTTATTTTTCATTTGTTCAACTAAGAAACATACAAAATGACACTCAATTCGATGCAGATCCTTCTGATTCTACAATGACAGTGGAAGAGTTGTAGGTGGACAAGAGGAAAGATGAATAACAGAGAATAGGCAGGCATGGAAAGGCTACAATCCATACCACTGGAGGGAATACTCCCTCTGACGGGAGTGCAGACCAATTTGAAGAATGCAGAATCTGAAGAGGCAGGGAGTAGCAGTCACCTACAGCACACAGAATCACATCTTGTGGGCCAGAGTAATGAATGACTGCTTTGCTAAGGCAGGCCTACACTGGTTCTCCAGTTAATCCAGGCACATGAAGGAGCAAAATGACTTTCTGTGACAGTAATAACCTTGACTTCCTTCTTTGTCCCTCTCTTGACTGAAGTGAAATTGGCATAATTGATTCTTCTCTTCCTCACCTTTCTTCTCTAGTTAAATTTACTCTAACTACATGACAGGGGTCATTCTCTAATCACAGGCAACCATCTCATGCATGTGAACTCTTGCTTATAAGGAAAGCCAGATACGACAGTGTATTAGAACAAACCTATCACTGGAACAAGAGAAACAGTTCAGTGTTCCTGGGTCTAATTCCTCATCTTCATATAGGAATGATGATAATATCTCATGTGCAGAGCCATTAATCTCATTTTTCATTTAACTTTTTTTTTAATTTGAGGAAGGGAAGGGGGAAAAGCTCTAACATGTGGATTTCCTATCCCATCCCTTCTTTCCCTTTAAAAGTGTTTTTAAATTCATTATCTTTTAAAAAAAATTCCGGAAAGCTGCAGTAAGAAGGGAATGGACCCCTAAGAAGTTGTTAATCAAAACCTGGTATAAATACTCACACCCAGTTCCTCCCTACTAGCTCCCTCTTCTCAGGTACAGTATTCTCCTCTTATCCCCTTCCCCAGACATTAGTAATCTCTTTTAAATAAAAGTCTTGATACAATTAAATATAAATGTTGTGCCTTTGAAGCACAAACTGACATGGTGGAGAATGGAAAAGAAGGACTTTCCTTATGTAGTGATGGGCTGTCCAGGCTGGGGAGAGGTCCAACTTGTAAAGGGGGTTCATTTTCCCTCCCACTTACACTGGTAGGTGTGAACCAGTTTAGTCTTCATAAGTCTGAAAGATAGGTACACCTATCAAGAAGCAGGGTACAAATGAACTGTGTTGAAGAACCTGGACACTTTTTTTTATTAGTTGCACTTCCTACATGAAATATTGATACTGGGCTTTTAAAATTTAAGGGCTGTAAATTCCCAGAAAATGAGAAATGTCCCAGGATTGAAGTGGATTCTAAAACTACAGTGGTGTAGGGAAAACCCACTGATTTTTTTTAGATGCCCACTCATGGTATGAAGGTAATCTAGGGCTTGTGAAGGTTATACCATGGTAGTGAAAAGTCTAGTAGGTTCTACCAAACAGGAAAACTTGGGATGTTGGTGTGTGACTGTTTCTTTCATTTGAAGACCACCCTGGTTATATAATGAAAGCCTTCTTGCTATAAGATTGATCCCTTTTTGGGGTCAAGTGGGATAGGACTGGGAACACAAGAGATTGTGATCTGCATTGTTGTAGAGGAGTATTCATGTCAATGAAACCATAGATTGATAAAGGAATCCAATAGAAAATTCTATCTTGGAGATGTTCTGAAATTGAAATACAATGGATATGGACAATGTGAAGTTTAAGGAAGTCAGATGTTTTTTCAGGATCTACTAAGTTTGGTCTTCATAACAGAGTGGTGTTCCTCCCATCCTAGAGTCCTACACTCCTTAAGGGTATATGATTCAACAAGCTTTACTCTGTCTTCTTGCCAGCCTCCTTTCTTCAGCCTATCCCTAGAGTTTTGGAGCCATGTTGAAATCAACTTTGCTATTGCTTTTTAAATGACTGTGCCCATCTCTTCTCCCAAAAACTTTCATCTGGTAATAAGCCTTTCCCTAGCCACCAGTCCTCTATATGAGGTATCTTTCCCTAATAGAATGTAAGTCCCTTGAGGGCGGGAACTCTCTTTGCATTTGTGTGTATGTGTATGTATGTATATGTATATGTATGTGTATATATGTAAATATTTGCATATACACATATTATATATATTTATATATTTTATATATATATATATATATATACTCATTTCTTATCATAGTGTGCTTGACACATACACACTCTTAATAAATGTTTAATTCACTTCATTCACTCATTCACACTATTACTTATTTTTAAGAAAATTCATTGATGCCTTCAGCTCTTTTATACCACAGACATTTACAGATATCCACTTGTTCCTACCTCCAATTCCATCCTTGCCTCTCTCCCTGTAGTTAATCAATAAGTATTTATTAAGTGCCAGTTATGTTCCAGGCACTGAGGAATAAAAAGGAAAATATTCAAGCAAAACCATATGGCATAGGGATTACTTTTGGCAGAGTATGAAACATTAGATATTTGGCACAGTCCCCTCCCTGCCCCTCCACCAGACTACTAATAGCAGGGAAGTATGTTTTGCCACTAGTCCTCTATAACCAATAAGGCCCATTACATTTTTATTGTTGTTTTCATGTTCATTTTTGAAGTTGGACATATTGTTTTAAGGTTTCAACATTCTTTTCTCTGCATCAGATCATCTTTCTTCCCATGTTTCTCTGAATTCTTCTTATTCACTTTTTAATGAAATGATATATTCTAAGATATTAACTGGAATGCTTAAGACAATGAGAAATGTCCAATATTCAAATTCAATTACAAGAATCCATCTCATAGGACAAATACAAACAAAATCCAGCCTGCCCTCATTCTGTTTCTCTCCTTTGGCATAAACAATCTAGTATACATGATAGAAAATGATTTTATTTTACTACCACACTATTGTTGTAGTACATAACACCAATATTATGGCTACACTCTCAATCCAGTTCTACTTTGATGAATAAATACCCATTTTGCAGAGTGGAAGTCTAACACCAAAATAGGTTAAGGATCAGACCCTGACACTTGAAATTGACCTTTTTCATTTGCATCTCTCTCCTAGATCAATTGTTCATGCATTTCTACAACTATTTGGTCTAATGGTGAGAGAGATAACTATCATGTATCAATCACAGAACTATTTATGAAATAGCAATGAGGACAGCACAAAAAATGTGTCAAAATTCCTAAACATATTACTAATTTCTCTTGCTCAAAACTTTTCCAAAATATTGTCTCAAAAGTCATAAATATCTCCAGAAATATATGTTGGGAATGATGTGTTGAATGTCTGTCAGCATCCATGAGAATACAGTGCCTCAGGGAACTGGTCTGAATGCAGAATTCCTGCAAACTCCCAGACACTGTGCTTGGAAGCTGAACGGCAAAGCTATAAAAATCTGAGTTGTAAAAACAATGACAGTGAAAGATGAGTAACAATGGAAAGAAGACATCCCAACAGAGGTTGGCGTCCCCCTGTCTGGAACAGGAAGCAGACTTGGGGGCTTGAAGGAAAACTGGTAAGTGGAGTCTTCATTGACTTCTCCAGCTAAGTAAATCAGTGGGAAAATGAACACTGAGTGTTTTCATTACATGTTCCTATTACATCTCCACAGGCACATGTTTCCCAGAAACCTAGGCAAGCCAATGACCGAAACTATTGGACACAATTAGATGGACAATAGAGCACTGGACTTGAAGTCAGGAAGACCTAAGTTCAAATCCAACTTCAGACACTTCCTAGCTGAGTGACCCTGGGCAAGTCACTATCTGCCTCAGTTTCCTCATTTGTAAAATGAGGATAATAATAGCACTTATCTCACAAGGTTGTCATGAGGATCAAATGAGATAATATTTGTAATGCACTTAGCACAGTGCCTGATACGTATTAGTTCTTAATAAAGGCATATTCCCTTCCCTTCCCCGTATCAGGGAAGCAGCTATTCTATTAATTAATGTTAAATCTCTCTGTCAATTAATCAACTATGTGAAGCATTAATTAAGTGCCTAACTATAGGCCAGTCATTCTATTAGGCACTGGGGATAAAAAGGCAAAAGTGAAATTTTCAATGTCTAATTCCTTTTGAACAGGTAATAACTTTCCAAACCCCAGGACTGGTAGGAGCCCAAATTAATTGGTTTAAAAAATAAATGAAAGAACTGAATGGTGAAAAAAGAAATTCTAACCCTCTTCTCTTCTCTTCTCTTTTCTTGATTCTTTCTACTTACTTGCTCATTCTACCTTTTCTGGAATAAAAAGAGAAGACATAAAAATCAAGAGTAATCTTTTTTCCCCTCACAAAAACACCATAACCTTCTCATCATTCTGGGTCACCAGTGTTGGCTCCTGGGTTCTGACCCTTATATATGCTTAAAATAATACTCACCCGTAAATCCCTTTACTTACTTAAGCCCATCTGATAGAGAAGAAATTAATGTTCTTAATAATTTTCCATGGATAAAGTTGTGCTAACTTGACAAAAAAAAATGTAATTTGTAGAATTTAAGACTACTTTTAAAAAGCTGATAAAGAAACCATGTGTGATCATCTATGGAGCAAAAAAAGACTAAGTATAACCTTATGACCCATATGCTTTGAGTTTTTAATGGCCAGGTCTGGTCTTGGGGGTTTCTCAGTAATCCTACTCTTTGATAATATCTCCACTGGGAATTCTTTGGTGAACATCAAAAGTTGGGTTATTTTATCTATCAGTTAGGTTTCCCTTGGGAACATCAGAAAACCACTCATATCTAGATCTCAGTGAAGGTAAAAGAGCCTTCACCTCCCACACAAGCACTTAGGCTAACAATATATTGAATATAGGACAGGCTTGATTTAACTGGACAACAACAACAAAAATGATAACAAACAACAAACCTGAAATAGAAATGGTTTTCACTGGAATTCATAAAAAGTTATGATCACTTTTCCTTTCCCTCTATGGTGACCTCAAACTCCACAGCATCTGGTAATTTTCTAGACCTATAATATAACCCTAGGTGGAGACTCCCTTCCCCCAATGGCAAAAGAACTTGAGGTTGCTAACGAGTCCAATGACTCCCCCCATTGTGAACCATTTTTGCCTAGAACCATTTTTGCCTAGACAGTCCCATGAACTTAGGGCACTGATCTACATTTGAAGTTTCCTCACAATGGAAAACCAATAGAACTCACTCATTGATCCCAAGGACTTGTACTATACATATAACACACGCACATACACACACACACACACACACACACATACACACACACACATGATATTAGTGAAGGCAAGGACCATGTTTATACCTATACATTGTGGCTCTGCCCCAGGCTACCCCTTGGCTCTACCTCCTACTTAAAACATAGAAATCCTCTGCTTGATTCAGGAACTCTTCTTTGTCCTTGAAGCTAAAACCCATTATTCCTCCACTTGTGCAAGATTTGTTCACCACTACACTGATGCTTTTCCCACTGTCATGACTGGAACCACACATTTCCCTCTCTCTTGGGACCAGGTGGTTCTCTGAAGAGATCTTAGAGATGTTTAGGGAACCAAGCATGTGTCCATGTGTACCTCCTCTCCTGCCTTTTTTTTCTCAGCTCTAACTTCCTCTTTCAAGCTGCTCGTTGCTGCTTCCCCATCAAGCTGCTGCTGCCATCTGCTGGAGATGTCACCTGCTGCTTATAGCCCTTCATCCTTAATTCCTTGAGGTTTCATGTTAACTTCTTTTTTTTCAAACGATATTTTTACCTCTACAATACTTCTACTATTTATCTCTTTATTTCTACTCACATAGTCATCAGCCTAGTTCAGACCACTGTTTCCTCTTGCCCACACTATTCCATAGCCAGCTAATTGGTCTCTCTGCTCAAGTCCATCCTTGCTTTAATTCTTCCTTTGTACAAGAGACAAAGTGATTTTGCTAAAGTGCAGTTCTGACTGTCAATTCTCCTACTTGAGAGGCACATGGTATAATCATTGAAGTCAGGTTCAAATCCTACATCTGACACATATTGGTTGTGTGACTAGGATTCATCCAAACAGATTTTACTGTTTCTCATACATACCACTCTAGTCTTTTTAGCTTTTGTACTAGCTCCCTTTCCCCCCATTCTTGGAAAGTACTCTTTTATTTACTTTAGTCTCTTTAAATCCCAAGTTTCCTTGAAGAGTAAACTTAAACATCAGTTTCTACATGAAGCCTTTCTGACCCTCCTAACTGCTAATGTCTTACCCTCCAATTGCCCTATCTAACCATATATAGCTTTATGCATATAGGATATAAGTTATTTGAGAGCAGGGGCTGTTTCACTTTTGTTGTTGTATCTCAGTGTCTAATGCAACATCTGCATCATAATAGACAATCAACGTTTGTTGATGGATCAGTTGATTGACTATTCCAGGCCACCATACCCGAGAACTAATCAACACATTTCTCACCCTTTTTTAACTTTAGTCACGTTCACCGTGCTTAGCCAGCACGCTTAAAGACACTCTTAATCAGTTGTCAGGAATTTTCTCAACTTCATTCACTCCCACCTTAATGGGAAATCCTTCTGCCCTCCCTCCTTATTGGGCTTGTTTAATTCTTTGTATCTTCAGCATCTAGCACAGAGTCTGGCACATTATAGGTACTTTAAAGATGCTTGCTTGATTGATTCGGAGGGGTGAGTGAATTCTTTTTGGTTCTCATTATATCCCTGGTAGCAAGTATCAAAATCTTGTAAATTACCTTGAAGCTTCTTTTAGCTTCGAGGAGATATTTGGTAAAGTTTGAGGTAAGGAATAAGGGTAGTGACCTTAGTCTTATATTTCAACCTGAGACTTATGGACTTGGATTTTCAATTTTTTTATAATGATATTTCAATAAAATTGGTTTCCTTTATAATCTTATTTATTTTATGCATTTGAAAACATTTTTTTGGAGAAGGTGTCCACAGATTCCATCAGACTACCACAGTGGTTCATGATAAACAGAAAAAAGGTAAGCAATCTTGTGCTAAGGCAAAGTTAGGTCTATATAAAAGAAACCTTATCAATATCTGAGTAGAGATGTGATTGTACATTTATTCTTAGTCACGGTTTAATCTTTTCACCTGGTAACTGATTTTAACATCAAAAAACTGGAAGAAAATTTGGTGATCATCTGAGCAAACCTTTCATATATTTTCAGATGAGAAAACAGAATCCCAGATAAGATTAGTGACACATCTAAGGTTATATAACTAAATAATGGCAGCACTGGGAACAGAACCCATGTCTCTTGATTCACAGTCCAGGTTTCTCTTCACTATACTACTTTTATTAATATCTTATATTTACACCTATCCCCAAAGCTTCTTTAGACATGTTATAATATGTTCCAGGAATCTCTATGCTGAAAGATCTCAAATATCTTCCAGTCTTTTCTTTATAAACAAAAACAAATAGGTATTTGGTTGAGCTATCAGTTTGGGTGATGCCAAGATGGGAAGCCTTGTAAATAGGAATTAAAATCAAAGGGGAAAACCATGAGAAAGAAGAAATGAGAGAGAGAGGGAGAGAGAGAGAGAGAGAGAGAGAGAGAGAGAGAGAGAGAGAGAGAGAGAGAAAGAGAAAGAGAGAGGGAGAGAGAGAGAGGGAGAGAGAGAAATACTTTGCTTTCATCTGCATTCAGACTCCATAGTTGTTTCTCTGGATGTGGGTAGCATTTTCCATCATGAGTCATTTATAATTTTCTTAGATTCCTGCATTGCTGAGAAGAGCTAAGTCTATCAAAGTTGATCATTGCACAATGCTACTGTTGCTGTGTACAATGTTCTTCTGGTTCTGTTGACTTTTCTTAGCATCGATTCATGTAAGGCTTTCCAGGTTTTTCTGAAAACCATCTGCTTATCATTTCTTATGTGATATTTCATTACATTCATATACCACAACTTCTTCAGCCATTCCCCAATTGATGGACATCCCCTCAATTTCTGATTCTTGGCCACAACAAAAAGAGCTGCTATAAATATTTTTGTATACGTGGGTCCTTTTCCCATTTTTATGATCTTTTTGGGATATGGCCCTAGAAGTGGTATTGCTGGGTTAAAGGGCATGCACATTTTATAGCCCTTTGGGCATAGTTCCAAATTGCTCTCCAGAATGCTTGGATCAGTTCACAACTCCATCAATGATGCATTAGTGTTCTAATTTCACCACATCTTCTCCAACATTTATCATTTTCCTGTTTTGTCATGTTAACCAATCTGATAAGTGTGATGTGGTAGCTCAGAGTTGTTTTAATTTGCATTTCTCTAATCAATAATGATTTAGAGCATTTTTATATGACTGTAGATGGCTTTAAATTCTTCCTATGAAAACTGCCTGTTCATATATTTGACCATTTATCAATTGGGGAATGATGTGTATTCTTATAAATTTGACTCAGTTCTCTATATATTTTATAAATGAGGCCTTTATCAGAGACACTGACTGTAAAAAATTGTTTCCCAGCCATGCTGCCTTGACATAAAAGTGGGTAGTAATTCATAATTTATTACTATAGGATATTCAGGCCTTATTACAATAATAAATAACACCTAGCAATTATATAATGCTTTAAGGTTTGTAAAGTGCTTTACAGATATTATCTCATTTTATCCTCACAATAACCCTGGGAGATAAAAGCTTTTCCACATTTTATAGAAGAAGAAACTGAAACAGATAGAAATTAAATGACTCGCCCTGGGTCACATAGCTAATAAGCATCTGAAGTCAAATTTGAACTCGGGCTTTTCTGATTCCATCTTTAGCACCACTATCTATTGGACCACCCAGCTGTCCGAGGTAATTTATGATTATTATTTCTATTATCATAACCAAAATCTCATAAGCTAAACATGGTAGGTTTATATTTTAGTTCAAGTCAAGCTTAGTCTATAGTTACCTTTGTGCTTATCCTAGACATGTCCCTAAGTGGAATATCTGTGGGGGTTTCCTCTTGAATGTAAAAATAGGTTACCTTTGATTTTGGGAGTTCACATTAATCCATCTCCATGGAGATATAGCTCTCTACATGACCAAATATTACAATATGTTTTAAGAGGTGTGATAATCACAAGCCACAAAGAAAGGAAACCTCTGTTGTTGAACTTTCTTTATGTTGCCATCTGGCCAGGCATGACAGCATAACCCTTGGGAATGTTCTTCTCTTTTTTCAGACTTTCATTGGTTTCCACTTGAAGTGTAAAGAAGTTAACCATTAAAATCAATAGACTTTGTGTTCTTCCTCCCCATTTCTACTGAGGTGGAATTGAACACAAATCTTTTTTTTTTATTTTTTTCTCCCCATAGGAAAAAAACCCACAGTTTTGTTTCCCCCTTCAGTAAAACTAAAGAGAGGCTTGTCAAGTTGTTTTTCTTCAAGTTTCTAAATCCATCTGTGCTGTTCATTAGTAAACTGAGCCATTCCTTATTGCAGTGTTGTCAACCATAAATTAAACCTAAAGAATGGGTGGGTCAAGGAACAAATCATAAAAAAATGATAATTTCATTGAAGATAATGAGAATGATGAGACAACAATGTTGGGATGCATTGTTGGGAAAACAGCTATTTGTGGGATGCATCCAAAGCAGTACTTAGGAGAAAATGTCTATTAAAGAAAAAAAATATCTAGAGAAAGTCATCTGCAGTTGGAATATTTATCGAAAAACAAGCTGAATCTTAATGCACAAAATCTCACTCTTTTTAAAATTTCATTTGCATTATTATTTGGCCCATTATATTTGATGTGAAATTGTATCTCTAATATCTGGAAGGCTGAATGGTACTAGTAGGAAATGTTTGGATTTGGTCTGAAAACCTGGGTTCAAATATCAACTCTTCCACTAATTACTTATATGATTTTGGGCAAGCATTGTAACTTCCTCATGTACAGATTATTAGGTCATTAATAATTAGTAATAATAATTAATAATCAGATTGTTAGGTAACTTCTAAAGTTCCTTCTCACATTAAATTCTTGACTTTTCATTACTTCCTATGTAAGTTATTGTTGATTCCCATTGTTCCTTTCTACATTGTAATTCTCAAATGTGTTTTGGTCTCAATTGTTCAATCACATGATTTTGGTCATATTAATTCAGTTTGATTGAGATATTTATTAAATACTTTCTATATGCAAAGTATAGTGCAGAACAGTGAGCATAAAGAACTGAGAAATAACAGGGACCAAACCAAGTAATGGATAGCTAGAGTGCTGGAACTGGAATCCAAAAAACTGACTCTGATACTTACCAGCTGTGTAATCATGAGAAAATCATTTAACCATCTTGGACCATGGTATTCTTATGTGTAAACTATGAATAACAATACCCATATGTCCTACCTTACTAATTGTGAGGCTCAAATGAGATAATGTACATGAAGTACTTTTAACACTTCTAAAGCTGTATATCAATGTTGGTTATCAACAATGTGGGCCCCACCCTCCAGGAACTCTTAAAGTATTGGGGGAAGGTAAGAGTAGGGAGAAATGAACATAAAGTAAATGTAATAAAAGTTAGAACATAATGGAGTGCATAGAAAATAGTCCCAAAGAGAGCTACCTGAGACATTCAGTGTAGGATGGATCATTTATAATTATAAAGTAAATCCCACAATCCCATATACAACCATTTTTTTTTAAAAAGAAGGAATTAAAGGAAAACTTAATGGTTTGTGTGCAAGAGAAGGAAACCAAGATGAGAGCTGCAACTCAGTTCTAGGCAAAAAAAGAAAAAAAAAAGAACCTAGCCTTTAAAACCTACTAAGGTGATAGGGAAGCTAAAGACACAAATACAGAAGAAAATGACTTGAAACATTGTTAACACCATTGTGATACTCATGGCAGTTGCTATGAATATGCGTACATGTTCCCAGGGTCAGTTCAAAAAATATAATAAACTCTCTTCCTCCAAGACAAAACTAAAATATTTATTTGGAACATTACTATTAGGGTACCAGAAGGCAAGATTTAGCAAGGTACTTATCACCAGTTTTGAGAGTGCCTACATCTCAAGCATTTTTTCCATCAAGCCTCCTGGGAAGCAAGTTCCCCTAGGCAAGTTCCTCCCTCCAACTCTGCCAGTTTCTCTCCATGCCCACACCTTTCCCTCCAAGCAATACACATATACTGTTTTCAATCAAAGAGTTGGCACTTGATTGGCTTAATGCTAAGAAGCTTGGAAATCAGCACTTAATTGGAAAGGTGTGGAAATCCCTGTGGTCCAGAGCCTAAATGGCTCAGTGCCAGGGCTCCATGTGAGGCCTATTAGTGGGCAGGGAAGATCTTACATCCCATCAATCTTACAAACTCTTCAAGAAAAGCCTCAAATAGAAATGCAGACACAAACCTGCATTTGAACCAAAGATCAAAAAGAGTTCTGAGAAGAATTAAAGTAAGAGCTAAAGAAAGAGATAAAAAGAAAAAAATGATTTAATAAATCAAATAAGAGCAGTAGAGGAAAAAAGGGAGGGAAAAATAATAAAAAAGAAAGTTATGAAAAGAGAATTTACAGCTTTGTGAAGGAGATACAAAACCTTACTGAAAAAAATAACTCATTAAAAATCAGAGTTAGCAAAATGGAAGCTAATGACTCCATGAGACATCAAGCAATAATAAAACAACGTCAAAAGACTGAAAACAAATAAGAAGATTTGAAATATCTCATTAAGAAAAAATAAACAATTGATCAAGAAAACAGATTGAGGAGAGATAATTTAAGAATCATTGGACTACCTGAAAGACATGGCCTCAAAAAGAGGCAAAATATCATATTTCAAGAAATAGTAAAAGAAAACTACCCAAGTATCTTAGAATCAGAGGGCAAAATAGAAAATAAAATAATTCACTTGGAACAAAACCCCAAATCAAAACTACCAGGAATATTATAGTCAAAATCCAGTGCTCTTGGGTAAAGGAGAAAGTAATGCATGCAACCAGAGAGAAAGAATCCACATTAGCATAATCACTCAAGATTTAGCATCTACCACTTTACAGGAGTGAAGGCTTATAATATAATTTTCTAGAAGGCAAAGGAGCTAAGATTACAACCTACAATAACCTACACAGCAAAAATGAATCTAATCCTATGGGGGGGTGGTTGGAGTGGATATTTGATAAAATAAAATGGGGCTTTCAAGCATTTTTGATCAAAGATCAGAAATGAATAGAAAATTTTACATGCAAACACAGGACTGAAGAGAAGCATAAAAAGGTAAACATGTATGACAAATCATAAAGGCGTTAAGTTTAAGCTGTTTACAATCTTATATGGGTATATGATACACATAACCCTTCAGAATCTTGTCATTACCAGTCATCATAAAGGACATCTGATTATCAGATAGAGGGCTGAATGAGAATTCTATTGTGTTTAGATGATTTCAAAAGAAGAATGAAGAAGCAGGGAAGAGGCAAACACTGGGAGAGCGGTAAAGGGAGAGGAACTATGGGGAAATTATTTTATATAAATGTAATGGGCAAGTACGAGTTTATACAATGGAAGGGGAATGAACAGGGGAACAGAAAATACTTGAACCTTGCTCTCACCTCAATTGGTTCAAGAAGGAAAGACTATACCTACACATAGAGTCGAAAACAGAAATTCATCTTACCCAACAGGAAAGTAAGAGGAAAAGGGGTTATGAGAATATAGGAACAATATAAGAGGGAATGTAGATTAAAGGAGGGAATAGCCAGAATGAAAAAAAGACATAAAGAGAGGATAGGATAAAAAAGAAGATAAATATAAGATAATAGAGTGGATGGAACTATACAGTTAGCCATCATAACTGTAAGAATGGGATGAACTCACCATAAAATTGAAGAAAATAGTTAAATGAATTAGAAGTTAGAATCCAAAAATATGTCATTTATAAGCAACCCACTGGAAATGGAAAGATTTACATATTGTAAAATAAGAACCTGGGACAGAATCTTCTTTGTTCCGGTTGAAGTTAAAAAGGCAAGGGTAATCATTATGACCTTGGACAAAGCAAAGGCAAAAAAAATAAATCTAAGTAAAAGACATGAACAGGAAAACTATATTTTTCTGAAAGGTAACATAGACAATGAATTAGTGTCAGTGCTGAATATATGTTCATTAAATGGCATATCTAAAATTTTAAAGGAAAAGTCAAATAAGTTAGAAGAAGAAATGGAGAGCAAACTGAAACTAGTGGGGGAAGTCAATTAATCCCTGTCAGACCTGGATAAATCTAACCATAAAATAAAGGAGAAAGAAGTTATGGAAGTGAATACAATTTTAGAACTTTAGAATGCTAGAACTTCGAAAAATAATGAAAGTAAATAGAAAGGAATGTATATTTTTCTTAGTTATGCCTGGAACCATTGAAACTCTGGCCTTGTATTAGAGCATAAAATCCTCCCAACCAAATGTAAAAAAGCAGAAGTATCAAATGCCTCTTTTTCTAATAGTAATGCAACAAAAATTACATTCAACAAAGGGCTTTTAAATTATAGCTAAAGAATTAATTGGAAACTAAATAAATTAAACCTAAAGAATGGGTGGGTCAAGGAACAAATCATAAAAAAATGATAATTTCACTGAAGATAATGAGAATGATGAGACAACAATGTTGGGATGCATTATTGGGAAAACAGCTATTTGTGGGATGCATCCAAAGCAGTACTTAGGAGAAAATGTCTATCTCTAAATACTTCCATCAATAAAAGAGAGAAAAAAAGAGATCAATGATTTGGGCATGCATCTGAAAATATAAAAAAAAATCAGCAAAGTAGAAATTGCTAAAATCAAAGAACAGATTAACAAAATTTAAAATAAAATTGAACCAACAAATAAAACTAGAAGGTTAAAAAACCAATAAAATAGATAAGCCATTGGCTAATTTGATTTTTTTTTAAAGAAAGAAGACCAAATTATTAGTATAAAAATGAAAAAGGTGAACTCATAACCGATGAAAAAGGAATAAAAACAGTTATTAGGAGTTATTTTGCCCAACTATATGCCAATAAAAGAGGCAATCTAAATGAAATGGAGGGATATTTAGAAAAGTGTAAATTGCCCTCATTAACAGAAAGGAAAGTAGAATACTTAAATAACTGCCTTAGAGATAGAAATTGAATTAGCATAAATGAAGTCCCAAAGAAGGACAAAACAACAACTCAGGATCTGAAAGAATTACTAAACTTTTAAAGAACAATTAATTCCAAAAATGAATAAGTTGTAAAATAGGTAAAGGGGTCCTACTAAAGTCTTTGTATGATACAAATATGGTCTTTATACCTAAACCATGGAATGTCAAAGCAGGAGAAAAAAACAGGTAGGGTAGGTAAGGAGGAAAGGCTAATGCTCTTAGCAACAATTTATCAACCCTGACTGATACACAGTAAAAAGCTAAAACGGACATTTTATATATTCTCTCCAAATCAATTCTAAGCTTCTCTCTTCTCTTTCTTTTTGTCTTCTCTTCTCTTTCTCTTTTGTCTTCTTTTCTCTTTCTTTTTGTCTTCTCTTCTCTTCTGTCTCTGTCTCTCTATTTCTGTCTCTGTCTTTCTCTATCTCCATCTCTCTCCTTCTCTGGCTCTTTTTCTGGCTCTCTTTTACTGTCTCTTGTTCTTTCTTTCTCTATGTTATGTGTATCTCTCTCTTCTTGATGGGGGATGGGAGAAAGAAACTTTCTTTGTCATTTCGAAATAGTAAAGACAATCAGGCAAGTGTATCTTTTTTTTTTCCTTTTGGAAGAGGTCCTCCTCTTCTGTATTCAAAAGGCTATCAGTCTCTGCACATAGTAGGTCCCCAGTACTTTAAGCCTCCATGATTTCCATCTAGGTGGGTTTCTTTCCCCTAGCATTAGTTCACATTTCATTTGTAACAGTAAATGGTCTTTGTAAACCTAGGCTGACAAGTTTTTGGGGGGAGGGGAGGGGATGACACCACAAAAGAGTGATCAATTTTGGCATGTAGACTCAGGTTGCACATGTTCTGACCCAAGGAGTGGGAACTCTTCTTTTCACATTATCTAACACTTCCAGAAATATACTCATCAAACTTGCGATGTGAGTTGACAGTAGGCATGTCTGGACTAGTGACTTTAACAATGGCAGACACATAGATTTCTTTTTAAAATGCCATTTGTTCTCTTCCTTATCTACTTCATAAACTCTTCAGTCCTGTAACCCAGGGTAGAGTTGGCCTGTCTCCAAGGGCAATTTAGTATTCCCCAGAAGTCTTTGAAGTTACTGGAACTTTTCTAGGACCTGTGACTTCCAACAGCCCTATTTAATTGGCTGCTATTATGGGGATTAGCATGTATTGTTTGGTATGTAGTACACCTGCCCCTAGGGCCATAGATTCTGCTGTGCAAAGAAATCTTGTCCTATCGTCTGTGGGGTGGTGGCCATAAAATTTCACAGAAAAAAAGGACTTTGTTCTAACCCTCTCATTTCATCAATGAGACCCAAATTGATTGAACGACTAGCCGTACACTTTTTCAATACCCACACCTTTAAAGTAGCAGATTCAGTATGCACAGTCAGGTCCTCTGACTCCAAACTCATTAATCTTTTTTTATTATGCATGGTGAAAGGACTGGTGTCTCATGGGGAGAGGGAGGAAGGAAGGAAACTTATTAGACATCAGGAAAAGGAAGAATCCAAATGAATATTCTATTCTCTGAAAATAATCAGAGAATATCAGAATAAGAAGCTTTCTTCAAGGTAAGATGATACAAATGAGGAAACAGAGGCTCAGAAAACTTAGCTGATTTGCCCAAAGTCACACAGGTCATCAGTGGTAGTCTCCCCACTCCTCTTCTGGGCTCTGTTCCTCTCCTTAGCATTCTTCAGTTGGCACTGAAAGTCATTGACTCCATTATTTCATATCACTACAGAATAATTTATCTTTTTCATCAGTTGAATTAAGGCTAGAGTATTGCCATTTTCTGACTGGTACTCTGGGAATAATAAGGATTCTTAGCCTAAGGAGTAGACTTGGGAAACTTAATTAAGGTTAATAAAATGCTTTTAGGGTTTTTTTTCTTCCCCAAAAGGTAGGACAGAATGTTTAAGGAGGCTGTGGCACATCGAAGGACAATCTGAAATATATATTGCTATATTTCCCTACTTAACCCATTTTACCTTCAGGAGCTGAAAGATACTAAATTCATGGGCTATTAATGTCACCTATCTAGTGCTCCCCTGACTCCATTAGGTTCAAGTTTAAATTCCTTTATCTGGATTCCTTTAAATGATAACTCAAAAGTTGGCACATTCTATCAAGCTACCAGGGTCAAAACCAGCCTAGGTGACTCCCTTCTCTTTACAACCAGCTACTTGACTAGCCTTCTCTCTTACTGATGTCTGAAACTGTCATTCCCTGGGTCCTGTGACCATCACTTTTTCACCTTCCACCTGGCTTGAGAACCTTTCAGCTGCATATAGGCAGTCAACCAGTGACCGTTTATTAATCACCTATTATGTGACAAGCACTGTGAAAATCTCTGGGGTTACAAAGAAAGGCAAAAATATGGTCCCTGTCCTCAAGTAGTACACATTGTATATAATAATGATGATTACAATAATAATATTTCATATTTTTACACTGCTTTGTTTTTCAAAGCACATTCTTCAGTAAGTATTGTTACCTCCATTTCACAGAAGAGGAAGCTGAAGGATTAAATGACATAATCCTACCAACTAGTAAATATCTAGGGTAAGACTCAAACTCAGATCTCCTGACTCTAGATCTAACAGTTTGTCATATATTCTCAATATTCTAAAAGCTTGACAACATCACCAAAGATGGAAGAATTTCTGAAGACCTTGATTTTATCCCTGGGCCAAGCAATGACTTTACTTATCCAGTTATTGAAAAAAAAAGTCAACTGACTTTTCCATACCTCAGCTTCTCTACAATTGGGGATAATAGTTGTCTACTTAACATCACTAAGGTAATCATATTTATTGTTGTTGTGCTGTTTCAATCATATCTGACTCTTTGTGACCCAATTAGGGTTTTCTTGGCAAAGATACTGGAGTGCTTTGCCATTTTCTTCTCCACATCATTTTATAAGTGAGGAAATTGAGTAAAACAGGGGTAAATAACTTGCCCAGGGTCACATAGCTACTAAATGTGTGAGGCCAGATTTGAACTCAGATCTTCCTGACTCCAGGCCTGTGTGCTATCCATTACACTACCCAGCAGTCCCAATGATTCTTATTAAAGAGAAGCAAAAAGTCCTCCCAGAAAGATAGTTTGTGTATCATATAAATCAAAACAATGAATGAAAAAAATGCTAAGCATTCAGTATGTGCCAAACACTGGGAAACAACTGCAGAGTCAAAGACTATACCTGCCTCCAAGGAGCTTACATTTTAATAATGGAAGATGGATGGAAGTGGTAACAATGCTGCTAGCAGCTGTTTTGGGAGTAAAAGACCAACCACAAGAGCACAAGTGGTGATCATGAAGGGGTATTTCGGTTTGGAAAATCGTAGGGATAGTGAGTGGATCTCCAGGGGAAGGGATTGTGAAATCCTTTACAGTAACAATAGGCATATTTGTCTGATTATGATTCCAGAACTGGTGGTGGAAAATGGTGGGTGACTGGATATAAGTAAAGCAATAGATTGCTGCCAATGGAAAACTATTAAAATATATTTGAAGTTCCTAGATGGAATGAGTCACTTACTAATCAGGTTGTTGGGGATGCAAGGGAAACATTTTTTAGTTGAAAGATTTAAGTCTTTTAGGGCATGGTCCCTAGTCTACGAGGCATGGCAGTGGGCAAAAGGATGAAGACCTTACGACAACAAAAATGTGCCCAAGTGAAGTTTCTTTTTCCTTGTACTCTTTCTATTCACCAAAATTGCATATAGTTTGTAGTCAATCATGATTGGCCCTTCAGTTGGCAATTTAAAAGACTTTCCAGATATCTGGCTTCTCCAAATCTACTTTGAGACTTTAAATATTGCACTTTATTGTCTCCATTGCTCTAATTAATCATTAAGTTGCTCCATATCCATTTCTGTTTGGTCTGTGTAGAACTGCTGTAATTATTGGCCACTCTAACTGGATTTAATGATCAGAGTTCTAGAAATCATGAGAGAGAGAGAGAGAGAGAGAGAGAGAGAGAGAGAGAGAGAGAGAGAGAATTTGATTCAGTTCAGGTAATTCAGTTGTTGTCTTGCTTGATCATTTCTCTACAAAAATTGAATTAGGATTAACTGGAAAGCCTCTTTTTGTGATTTGTTCTATATCCTCCCCTTTGAATTGAATTAAGATTTCTGGCTTGGGTTGTGTTTTTATTTGTGTATTTTTATGCATTATGCAAACATCAAGTCTTTAAATCAATCAACTCCAAGGAGATCTTGATGTTCTTACAAATGCACTTTTAGCTCTGTAGTTTCCTTATGTAATATGCTTCACAAAGGGATTCTTTTCATAGTGCTAGGGAATATGCTCCAAAGAGGCCCCTTGTTTATATTATTGTATATGTTGTAGCTTATACTAAAAGCAAATATTAACCTTTTAGAAACTTTGCTAGATCAGAAACTATGCTTTGTCCTCTCTCTCTCTCTCCCTCTCCCTCTCCTTCTCTCTCTCTCTCCCTCCCTCCCTCTCTCTCTCTCTCTCTCTCTCTCTCTCTCTCTCTCTCTCTGCCACTCAGGCAAAAATCTTTTTGTGTTAACATATAACCATTCCCTGGGACTGGGGGCAGATGCAGCCATTCTGTTAAAGTCCTCAAACCAGACATTATTTACATAAATAATTGGGCAACAACTCCAAAAGGCACTTGTTTTCCTTGCAAAGAATAATGGAAATTCACCTGTCCTTGCAATGTCCTGATTTGTTGAATGTTTCCACAAATGTTCTTTCCCTTGATGAGCTATCTATCCTTAATGAAGACTAAAGTATTTCAAGGATGTTATGTAAAGTTCTACAAATGAGTAGTAACTGCTAAACAGGGAAAAATGAGTTTGCAGGAAAACTAACTATTCAGTTTGATGGAAGAAGAACCAACTCACTATAACCATTCTATATATGTAAATTCAGTGTCAGTTACAACTCCAAAATTATGATTGAAGCTCTCATCTGAAATACAATCTTATGTATTCTACTTCTTCCTGGAAATCTCCATCTGAATGTGTTCATCCACACCTTAAAATATCATGGCTAAAATGGTGATGTAGTGCATTGAGCACTGGGCCTGGAGGCAGGAAGACTTGAGGTCAAATACAACTTCAGATACTAGCTATGCTACCATGGGCAATTTATTTAACTGTTCTTTGTTTTGGTTCTTTGTCTCAGTTTCTGTAAAATGTGGGGGTGGGGTGGGAATGGCGATAGTGTGTTATAATAATAACCTTTTCATTGTAAGGTTGAGTATCAAATGAGAAAATTTTAAAAAGAACTTAACACAGTGCCTAGTACATAATAGGTGGTAAAGAAATGCTTATTCCCTCTCTTTCCCACCCCCTTCCAAAATAGAATGTATTTTTCCCGAAAATCCTACAGTTTATCTGAACTTCCCAATTTCTGTTGTTGGCATCACTATTGGTCCAGTGATCCAGGCTCAAAACTTCAGTACTTTTGATTCTTCCCTTTCTCTTACTCTTCATATCTCTTCAGTTGGCAAGTTCTGCCACATTTCCTTCTATAATGTATGTAACATCTGTCCCTTCTCCCCATTCCCACCAACCTAGTTCAAACTAGGTGGTGTAGTGGCTAGAGCACCAGCTCTGGAGTCAGTAAGACCTGACTTCAAATCTGACCTCAGACACTTACTAGCTGTGTGACCCTGGGCAAATCACTTAACACTGTTTATCTCAGTTTCCTCATCTGTAAAATGAGCTAGAGAAGGAAATAGAAAATCCTTCCAGTATCTCTATCAAGAAAACTCCCAATGCTATCACAAAGAGTCAGACACGACTGAAAGATGATTAAACAACAAGAAGATATAATTAGGCTTTTTATAACAGAGGCATCCCCGCTCATCACCTCATAGGCTGAAAACTGCAAAACTATTGAGTGTGGCTGAACCTGATTAAAATGTAAATGGGAAATGTTTAACAAAATAAATAATATAGCATAGATAATGCTAATGTGTGGTTTTCTAAGTCAATATGTGGCCCATAGAGATCTGTTTCTATTTGACTTTGACACTATTGTTTTAGATGATCTTCTGTTGTCTTTTTCTCTCTGTAATCCATCCTTAACAAAGATTTCTTTTGTTTGCTCATATCAGTTCCTAAATTGGGACTTTGTGCCACAGTCAGACTCTTTTCCTTCCTGAATTTTGGATGGTATGGCTAGACCCAGGTCAGAATAAAGCTTAAATTTGGTCTTGCCATTTAGTTCCTTTTATTCCCTATCATCTGTAGAATAGAATACAAATACCTTGGCCTGGTTTCTAAAACCTTCTTACTTTCTGCCTTCAACCTCCCTATCCAATCGTTTCATATTATCCCTTTTCATATCTTCCACGAACTAAGCCACTAATTGTTTTGAAGCTGGTTCCATACTCTTCTGACCCTGTGCATTCACAAAGGCTATCCCCTACTCTAGAAATATACACCCTCTTTATTTCTACTGCCTGAAATCCCTTTTCAGCATTTCATAGTGGATAGGTTAGTAGACTCGGAGTCTGGAATACTTGGGTTCACAACCTGTCTCAGACACCTATTATCTGTGTGATCCCAGGCAAGTAACTGAACCTCTTGAAGCTCCAGTTTTTTACATTTTTTTAAAGGCAGTTAAATGGCTTAGTGGCTACAGTACTTGGCCTGGAATCAGGAAGGCCTGAGTTCAAATTTGGCCTTAGACACTAGCTGTGTGATCCTGGCCAAGTCACTTAACCTCTTGTTTCCCTTAACCCAGTGGAGAGGAAAATGGCAAACCACTCCAGTATCTTTGCCAAGAAAAGCCCGTGGACAGTATTGGTGTGCTATGGTCCATGGGATCATGAAGAGTCTGATGCAACTGAACAACAAAGCTCCAGTTCCCTCCTTTGTAAAGTGGGGAAAATAATAGCACTTACCTCTCAGGATTGCTGTGAGAATCAAATGATATGATAAACATAAAGTGTTTTGTAAATCTTAAGGTTTAGTAAATGTTCTATATTAGGATTATGATTATTCCTTCACTGCTTAAAGCTTTCTCTCGTGTGAAGTAAGTTTAAAAATGTGGGCGTATACAAATATATCTATGTAAGTCTCCATATAAATATGTGTATATGTGTTATATTCCCCTCCCCCCTCCACCCCCCATTGTAGGATTCAAGGTAGATGTTGCTTAATTTTTTCATCTTTATATGCCCAGCATCTAGCACCATATCTTGTGCACAGCAGATGCTTAGTAAATATTGTTTGAATTGAAATGAAAACAAATGTTTTCAATTTTCTACTCTGTTAAGTGATTTATTTCCCTTTCTCAGTTAAACAGGCAAATATTTATTATTAGCTATTCTCGGAAGAGGAAATTAAGTGAGAAATCACATACACATATATGTATATAACAGAGGACAGAGAGACAACTAACAGAAACATATAAGCTTAAAAGCCATTCTCCAACAGAGTAGCAGACAAAGGATATGAAAAAAATTCCCTAAAGAATAATTTCAAATAATTAACCATAGTATAAAAAAGTTCCATATCACTAATAATAAGATTCATGCAAGTTAATGAAAACAGGTTTTCTTTCACTCCCAGCAAACTTTCAAAAAATATAAAAGATGGAAATAATCAATGATGGAAAGATTGTAGACAGACATGACCACTAACACATCGTTAAGTGGAACTGTGACTTGGGACAGCAGTTCTGGAAAGGAATTTGAATTTATGCAAATTAGGTGACTAAAACGTCCTTTGATGGAGAGGTTCCACTGCTCAGCATGCACCAAAGAGGTCGTTGACAAAAAGATAGGCTCCATATGCTCAAAAATATTTGTAGCAGAACTTTTCATGGTAGCAAAGATCTCAAACAAAGTAGATGCCAATTGAATGGAGAATGGCCAAACAATATAAGGCACAGAAATATAATAGAATATTATTGTACTATAAGAAATAATGAATATAGAAAAGTATAAAAAGATGTACATGAACTTTTGCTAAGCCTGTTACAAATGTTTCTGTAAGTAGAAACAGGAAAAGCATATGTAAAGAGCAATGTAAACAGAAAGAATTACCTCCATAAAATAATGAAATTGAATATTGTGAAATGATAGGGAATATGTCTTGGTCCAAAGGAAAAGATATAAGAAAACCCATCCCCCTATTCCTTTGAAGAGTTTATTGTCCATGGATATAGGACATCACATATAATATCAGCTTTTTTTCGATGTGTTGATTCATTTTAAGGATCTTTTTCTCTTCCTCATTTTCTGTCTTAAAAAATTCTTTGTGATAAGAAATAGCTCGCTAGGTAATATAAAAACAAAAAGTGCCAATAATATATACATACATATACACATATGTGTACATCTATCTATCCGTCTATCTATCTATTTATCTATCTATCTATCTATCTATCTATCTACCTATCTACATATCTGTCTGTCTGTCCATCTGTCTATCTGTCTGTCTGTGTGTGCTTACAGTTTACCCAGTGGGTTGTAAAAATTGTTTCAATTACTCAGTTGCTGAAGGACTTGGGACTAATAATAATAGTAAAAATAATTAACTACAAGACAGATGAATCCTTATATTCATTTTTAAAGCAATTTTAGCATTTGAGAGGAGCTGGATTTGTGATTTTATGTGTATAAAAACTCCAAACAAGGCCATGCTCTCTACTAATGCTGATTGGCAACTATTTTGCAATATATAGTCTAAGAGAGTTGTCTAAGAGATTAAATGACTTTTCCAGGGTCATATAACTAGTCAGATGGGAGACTTGAGGTCAACTTTTCATCCACTCTATACTGTAATACATCTCATAGTGTGTGATTTTATTATCCATTTCAGATGTCATGTCTAAGGTTCTTATTGTCCCCCATTCCCCAGACAATCTTTAACTTGACAGTATCTCAAGGCTGGTTACCTTATTCTTTCTTTAAAATATTTAACGTCTTTAAAGAGAAGACATTGAGTCAGCTGCATAGTCAGGAAGAAAATGTGACCTACTATTTTATCCTATAATCTATAACAT
Source organism: Trichosurus vulpecula (assembly GCF_011100635.1). Taxonomy (NCBI): domain Eukaryota; kingdom Metazoa; phylum Chordata; class Mammalia; order Diprotodontia; family Phalangeridae; genus Trichosurus; species Trichosurus vulpecula. The sequence continues at coordinate 405,513,724 of NC_050573.1, read as the reverse complement.
TGAATTTCAACTAACCATTCTGATAGTCACTTAGAAAGTCACATGGAAGCTCTTTGTAGAGTAAATGGTCTATGGAAACCCTCTGCAGGATAATGTTTCCTCCAATGAAATTTACACTCAAGGAACTGCTTCAATCCTAGCGGAATGACTTAGATAAGAGAGCAAATTAATCCATGTTCTTTGCAGATCAGTGCTACATAAGGAACATCTTTATTGAATCATAAGGAAGATTCAATGTCAGAGCTAGAAGCTCCTCAGAGATTCTCTGATCTAACTCTCACGTTTTAAAGATAAAGAAACTGAGGCCCACAGAACTTGACAACTATTTCCTTCAATAGTCTTTCTTTGTGATCTCTTCTTCTTCAAGCTATGTTGAAGCTGCTTGAGGTAAGGACTTTTCCCTTTATGGCTTTGTATCTCCAGAAAAAGACAGATTCATAAAGTGGATAGTCAACCTAATAGTTAGGAAGGACTGGGTTCAAATTCTATCTCTGTCACATAGACTGTCTATGTGACCATGAACAGGTCACTTAACCCCTCAGTGCTACAGGTAACTATCTAGGACTAAATTATCTAGATATTTCTGATTTGAACTGGAGCTATGTGAGTGAATTCTTTACAATGATGAAATCACAGATCTGCACCAAAAGAAAAAAAATCCCAAGTCTTATCACACCATCCCTTTCATATAGACAACATGGTTTAATTAAGAAAGAACAAGATTTGAAATCAAAGGACCTGGATTTGAATTCTACCTTCGTCCCTTATTACCTGTCTAATCTTAGACATGTTACTTAACTTTTCTGGGCCCCAGGCTCCACATTCTCTAATGTGGTAGGTGTGAGATTAGGTAGCCTCTGAGGCCCCTTCTAGTTCTAAATAAATGAACTTATGATCCATCCAACTTAATTCTCCTATAAATTTAATAAATGTTTCTTAAATTGAATTGAGTTGAGTCAATTGACTTTTCCAAAATCATAAAGCTAGAATATGGCAGAGCCTGGATTTGAAATCAGGTCTCATGCTTACCAGGGCAATGTTCTTTCTATGACAACACACTGAATGTCTCATGAGGATCTTCCGTCTGTTCTGTAGATATGACTCACTTCATTTTAAAATCATATTATTGTTGGTCTTTTTGGACTTCCTCAAAAAAGTGATACCACTTACGTCTTAGAGTCCAATCCTTTGGCAAAAACATAACACGGGCAAGGCAATACTCTGATTAACTTGGCATCATAGTCTGACTAATTGACTCTAGCCTCAGCTTTGCGGCTCTTATCACTAAGGACCCAGGTGCTTGGAGAAAGAGATTAGCCAGAATGAAATTGTACGCATAAATCTTCTTGTTCGTTGCTCATTCAAAGTGAATAGGTCCTAATGCTCTTAAGTAGAAATCCATAGGAGGTATATCAGTGGAATTAAATACTGTGTTTGCAGTCCCAGTTTCAAGGAAGATACTCATGAGTTCAAATGCATTTAAATGTAATCCAGGATAGAATGACTCCCCACTATGTGTTTCTGAAGTGTCTTCTTGGTGTCTGGCAGTGATTTTACCCCTATGTTATAGAAGGACATCAATGGCCTCCCTTTCATGTTGTATGTCCACATCCTGGATATGGATCTTTTCTTGATATGCGTGGCTTGCTTTAGATCACCAAGCCAACCCCATCAAGGCTGAAACCCAAGAGGATGACTAAAATGTCTTGATGTTTGCAACAGTGCAGATAGACCCTGCACCTGCCCCTAACACCCAGAAAAGCCTCTCGTCTGGATGGAGACATGATATGAATCATACCATTAGTAAGCCCTCTGCTCTGAAGTGATCTTACTCAACCATTGTCTTTCCCACTGTTTCAGCTGCCTCTGGGGAGGCCCTGACCACATAGGTTAAATTAGGGCATCTTTAATGTGCATGTTGGTGAAATATCTTGTAAAAAACTCCTCCTTTCACATGTGAGAGCATGCAGAGTATTATTTCCCATATCCTTGTGGCTAACCAACATGACTAGGGCTCTTTTACAAGTGGGAAAACTGAAGAAGGGGGCCACTTTGGGGAATTTGTCTGAGATGATGTGGGGACTCAAAGCTCACTACTTCTCACTAATATATGAGTGCTACCCAACTCCTGGGGTTGTTGTGAATTAAGAGCTTTATAAAACCTTAAAAGGCAATGGAAAATGAATTACGGTGATTCTGTCGTTCAATATTCAGTTAAACTTGCTAAGAACTGCTGAAGAAAAATAGTCCTATTCCTCCCTGCCCCCACACATACTGTGTTTCTAAGGGGAAAAATTCGGAAAAATGGAAAAGTTTTTATTGATCACCTGGGTATGCTATTTCAGGGTTATCATTGGGATCAGAATTTCAGGGCTAAGAATGAGAACAAACAGTGAAAAGCTTTCTATTTTAGTACTAAATAAAGAAGGAAATTTATATGATTTTTCTATTCTGAGAAATGATTTATGGTTTGATAATAGAGACTATGGGAGCTTTATTGCTCCCATTTCCCAACATCTGCGTAATTGAGATAAGCCTCAGTGCAGTGCTGATGGCAGGGCCTCTTACATCAGCAAGTAACAGCCCTTGGATAATTCTGACACTAAATAACTTAGTGGAAGTACTCAGTGGGCTTCAGGACTGTTTATCTACTATTATCCAACCATATAGGTCATGGAAGCATCTCCTGAATTAATGAGAACATGGGTGAACAGAGAAACAAGAAGCAAGGTGGAATTGTGGGAAAAGGGCTAGATTTGGAGTCATAGGATGGAGCATAAAATCCCAGTTCTCCCATTAACTACTTAAATTACTTTTAACTAATCAATAAACATCTCTTGGCTTATGCTTCTTCATCTTTTAGATAAGGGGGTTGACCTAGATGACATCTAAGGTCCTCCTGAGCTCAAAATCTACGTTCTTATGATTTATTTGAGGGAAAGAGTTATTATATGTCTGGATTTCATTAAAATTTTGAAGACCTTAAGCTGCCCAATAGATTTGGTCATCCATTCATTTTGTTTGTTTGTTTCATTTTGGTCCAGACTGATTTAATTGGTATGGGGAACTCCCCAGTGAGGAAACTTCTGTTATCTTTTCAGCAAGTTACTGCTTTAAAGGGTTGTGTGGAGCACTGAGACGTTAAGTGACTTGTCTAGGATCACATTACCAGAATATGTAAAGAGGTAGGAACTGAACTCAGGTCTTCTTGACTCTGAGTTTGAACCTCTCCATCCACTACATCAGACCATCTAAAATGGCCCCACGTATGTTGGAATCAGATGGAATCCCTGACTGTTCACAGAACATACAGAAAAAAATGACATTCTTTTAAAAGTCCACTGAGTAGGCCACTCCTTGTGGGGTGGTGACCAGTCTCTCTTTAGCTATCACAATGTAGGGGCTAAGAAATAGTAGAGGGCCTTCATATGGCAAAGGCCTTCCTCTGCCAGCAGCAAGGTGGGGGTAATATATTTGTGTAGCTCAAAGGGAGGCAAATAGCTATCTCTGGACTCTTCTACCCCTATCCCTCTCCAAAAGAGACTTTAATTCCTGCCAGGATGCAAAGCAGGATGATGTGGCCAGAGGCCCTCACTCTGCTCTCCTCAGAGGGAAGGGATGCCTGGCTAGAATTATATGTATAGCTCCTCTTAAATATGATTAGTCTAGGGGATATGATCAAGTCCCATCTAAGTTCTGATGGTTTTTTCTCATTATTGGGGGGTATGGGGAGCCCAAGCTTTATATGCAAGGTTTTATGCCTCATCTACACATCTAATTAAAGAAAAAAATGCATTAGTTGTTGGGAGGCGGTGAAAGTGAGGTTAACTTTATGAATCTGTAGTTATTTAATTGAATTTAAGTACTATGCCTCCACCAAAGTTAACTTGTGTATATAAAGAACTCAACTTCCAAACCTGGTGTTTTCTAAGTCTTTAAACTTCTTGACCTTTTTACTACTGATGGCTCTATTCATCATCCTCTCCTTCCATAAACTCTCTCTTCTCTGGGTTTTCCTGACACTATACTCTCCTGGTTCTCCATTTGCCTAGCTGACTACCCCTCAGTCGTCTTTGCTTGATAATCACCCAGATCACTTTCCCTAATTATGGGTGATCATTAGGCTCTGCCCTGGGCCTTTTTTATGTTCTTGCTAAAGGACCTCATAAGTTTCCATCAGTTTAACTGTCGTCTTCATGCTGATGACTCAAAGAACTCTCTATGCCATTCCAGTCTCTCTCTGGAGCTTAGTCCCACATCACCAAATACCTATTGGAAATTTCAAACTGGCTTCCTGGGAGATCTCTCAAGTCAAACCTGTCCAAAACCAAATTTATTTTCTTTCTTTCCAAACCCTTCCTTCTTCTAAATTTCTCTCTCTCTCAAGGGCATTATCATCCTCCCAGTCTCTGAAGTAGTTCAGAACTTCAGTATATTCCTCTACTTTTCCTTTAAGCCAGCTAGGTGGTACAATGGATAGAATGTTGGGCCCATACTTAAGAAAATCTGAATTTAAACCCAGCCTCAGACACTTACTAGTTATGTGACCTTGGGCAAGTCACTTAACCTTTATCTCAGTTTCCTCAAATGTAAATTGGGAATAATAATAGCATTTTCCTCCTGGGGTTGTTGTGAGGATCAGTGAAGACAGTATTTGTAAAGTGCTTAGCCTGGTACCTGGCTGAGAGTAGGTACTATATAAATGCTAGCACTTATTATTACTTCTCATTGTTTATCACCCCACATATCTGATTAGTTGTTAAGTCATTTCATTTCTGCCTCTACATCTTTTGCTTTCATCCCTCTCTCTCCGTTCACATGGTGGTCATTTTCATTTAGGCTCTCATTACCTGTCATCTAGACAACAGCCTCCTGTTTATCCTCTCTGCCTCATCAAGCTTCACTCCAATCTATCCCCCACGCAGTTGTTAAAGTGAATTCCTTCAAAGGAAGATCTATCCGTGTCCCTTGTCTATACAACAAGCTCCATTGGCTCTATTTATTCTTATTTTAAAATTAAAAAAAAAAAACTTCTCTTTAACTATTAAAGCCTTTCACAACCTTGAGCCAAACTATTTTTCCAAATTCATTGCACATTGCTCCACTTCCCGCACCTTACTATCCAGCCAACTGGCCTTCTCTTTATTCCTCACATGAAGAACTTCATTTCATTTCTCAGTTTTGTGCCTTTCACTGACCATCCCCACACCTAAAACATACTCCTTCCTTACTTTCAACTCATAAAACCCTTCTTTTTCTTCAAGATCTAGCTCAAGTACCACATTCTCCATCCATGAAACATTTACTGACCTCATGCCCCAAATACTAGTGACTTCCCTCCTTCACTGCCTTGTGTTTATTTGTATTGATTGAATATGTACGTGTTTGTGTTCAAATGCACCACTCTGATATTTATTACCTGTGTCATCTTGGCCAAGTCACTAAACTTCTCTAAGCTGCAATTTCTTCACATGTAAAACGAGGGGCTTAGAACAATTAGCCTCTGAGGTCCCTTGAACCTCTAAATCCACAATCCCATGAACATTTCAAAAGGCTAAAAACCTAACTCTTGGTTATGAAGCAATTCAACTTTATGACTCTGTCAGTATAAATATCACTATATTGTGAAATATTATTTTTCAATCTTCTTTTGACCTGACAATTCATTTACTTAAACAGAACAAGATTTTTAAAAATCGCATTAACCTTAGCATAAAACATTTTTTTACAGACAAGAAAAATACTTTCTTTTGTCCTAAAACAGACATTTCTGAAGTCTAAAACCTAGAAGGTTGTTTTATTGTATCAAAATCCTTCAAAAGCTTCTCCTTAAGCACTTTCTATCTAGGCTCCTCTGTCACTTCAAGGGCTGATAATTTCATAACATAATACCCTTCACTGAGGGAAATTTCTATTTTCTCCAGGGTAAACTTGCTCAAAATTTTGAATTAGCTAGCAATAGCTCATGCAATATCTAAGATCAGTTAACCCCACTGCGGAGTTTCTTGACCTATTTTAAGTAGATTCTAATCCATGAATTAGAAAAAAATCCCCATCTAATATGTTTGTCAGGCCAAGAGGACTGACTAAAGATTGCCGGATCTATTTTTAAATGACAGAGGAAGCCTCCCTTATCCTTTATCTTGTTTGATTTTACTTTCCAGTTCCCAAATGGACCTTAATAGCATTCTCCCATAGAGACTCACATAGACTACATAAATATGTTCTTGTAGTATGTATGTTTTATCTCCCTATTGAGATAGTAAAGATCCTCAAAGGGCAGGACAAGTTGTTTTTTACTGCTTTCATTTCCACAAGCACATAACATATTGCCTTCCACATACTAGGTAACCATTTTTAGGAGGTTTGTTGATTCGGAAATTATAAAAGTCATAGAAGAGAAACAAATGTATGCATTTGTATGTCTACGTAGGAGTGGCAGCATGATACAGTGGAGAGGGAACTGCCATCTGAGACAGGAAGACCTGGGCTCAACTACTGCCTCTAATACACATGGGTTGTGTGACGTCTGGGCAGAACACTGAACCCTTCAGTGCCCCAGGCAACTTACTAAGGTTTTAGAATGTGTGTGTGTGTGTCTACACGTATGTGGAGAGACAGAAAGAGAGAGAGAGAGACACAAACAGAAAAGTAGAGAGCCACAGATAAAATGATCTGCCCAAGACCACACAGGAAGTAAAAGGTAGAGAAAAGGCTTGTACTCAAGTCCCTGAACTGACATGCAGATGCACTTTCCAGTTAGCCTTTGAGATGATGAGAAACTGATGCACAAGCCATTTATTTGACCAGTTTTTTGAATAATTCTAATGAAAACCTACTGCTGGGAGCCAAGATGACAGATTAGGACCAGCAACTCAGATAAACTCTCTTGACAATCCCCTCCAAACAACTTTAAAATAGCACCTCAAATCAAATTTTAGAATGGCAGAGCCAACAACAGAATGAGATATTTTTCTGGCTTAATAAAACTTAGGAGGTCTGCAGGAAAGGTCTCTGATACCAGGGTGGGGAGGAGGCCTATCCTGAGTGCACATATGCAGCAACAGCTTCAGGAGCTCTTAGCCCTGAAATGATAAAGGGAATTTCACAACTGGTCAGAAAGTGATTACAGAGGACCCATTGCTGGCACTAGGTACAGCTAGTGCTGATTGGCAACTCTATCACCCATCAGCAGTTTTGGGTCACAGTTCCAAGGTAAAGAGGAGTGCTAGTACTTGTAGTTGCAAAGGAGCAGGGGCACTTCTTGGGTAAAGATCAGGATGCAGACCAGGAGAGTTCTGAGGTCTTAGATCCAGAGAGAAAAATACAAATTGAAAGAATCGCCTCCTGAAAGAGATCCCAAAACGAAAACTCCCAGGTATATTATAGCCAAATTCCAGAGCACCTAGGTCAAGGAGTAAATATTACAAACAGCTAGAAAGAAATGATTAGAATATCTTAGAGCCATAGTCAGGATCACATAAGATTTGGCAGCTTCTACCATAAAGAAGAGGAAGACTTGGAATACAATATTCTGGAAGGCAAAGGATCTAGGATTACAACCAGGAACAACTTATCTAACAAAACTGATAATACTTTGGGAGGAAGGAGGGGAATATTTAATGAAATAGTAGACTTTCAATTATTTTTGATGAAATGGCCAAAGATTAATAGAATTTTTTTTATTTAAACACAAGACCCAAGAGAACCTAAAAAGATAACCATGAAAAAGAAACCATAAGGGATTCAATAAATGTAATTCCCAAGAACTTTATGATTATTAGGGCAATTAAAAGTATCTTACAGAGACAGAAGGCATGTGTGTGAGTCAGTTATGTTGGAGTGATCACCAAAAAAAAAATGAAAGGGTGAGAAAGAGGGATTCACTGGGAGAAGGTAGTAAGGAAAGGTAGCATGGGGAAAATTTTCTCCCGTAAAAGAGGCATGCAAAGAAGTGCTTTTTACAGGGGAAAATTGGGTGGTGGTGGTGGTGGTGGTACTGGCCAATGTCTGAACCTAACTCTTATCAGAATTGGTTAAAAAAAAAGGAAGAATATATATACACACTCAGTTATATGTAGAATTCTCTTACTCAGTAGAGAAATAGGAGAAAAAAGGTATAAGAGAAAGGAGGAAGAATGATAAAAGGGAAGGCAAATTAAGGGAGGAAATGCTTAGAAGCAAAGTAGACTTTTAAGGAGAGATAGGATAAAAGGAAAGAGAAAAGAATAAACAGAAAAAAATGAGATAGAGGAAAATATACTGTTAGTATATAATTGAATATGGGTGGGATGAGCTCACCCATAAAACAGATGTGGATAGCAGAATGTATTCAAAACAAGAATCCAAAAATAGCTTCTTTACAAGAGACACACTTAAAACACAAAGACATACATGGAATTAAAATAAAGGACTGGAGAAGAATCTAATATGCTTCAGCTGAAGTAAAATAAGTCAGGGGTAGTGATCATGATTTCAGACAAAGCAAAAGCAAAAATACGTCAAATTGAAAGAGATCACCAGGGAAACTACATTTTGTTTTGTTTTTGCTTTTTGGTAGGGCAATTGGGGTTAAGTGACTTGTCCAAGGTCACACAGCTAGTACATGTGTCAAGTGTCTGAGGCCATATTTGAACTCAGGTCTTCCTGACTCCAGGGATGGTGCTCTACTCACTGCACCACCTAGCTGCCCCAGAAACTACATTTTGTTAAAAGGTACCATCATTCATTCCATTGATTATAATTCTTCTTTGCAACATGGCTAATGTGAAAATATATTTAATATGAATGTATATGTAGAGCCTATATCAGATTGCATGCCAGCTTGGGGAGGGTGGAGGGGAGAGAGTGGGGGATAATCTAAAACTCAAAAGCTTGTGGAACTGAATGTTAAAAACCAAAAATAAATAAATTTACATAAAATAAAATAAAATAAAAGACACCACAGACAATGAAGCAACATAAAAAACACATCAAGTTTCTCAGATAAAGGCCTCATTTTTCAAATATGTAGAGAATTGAGTCAAACTTACGAGAGCCATTCCCCAATTCATAAAGGGTCAAAGGATATGAAAAGGCTGTTTTCAGAAGAACTCCAAGGTATCTACAGTTGTATGAAAAATTCACTAAATCGCTATTGATTAGAGAAATGCAAACTAAAACAATTCTGATGTATTATCTGTCACCTATCAGAATTGACAAATGCTGTAAAGGATGAGAAAAAAATAGTTATACTAACAAACTTTTGGTGGGATAGTGAACTGTTCTAAACATTCTGGAGAACAATTTGGAAATATGCTGAAAGGGCTATAAAACTGTATATCCCCTGACCCAGCAATACCACTACTAGGTCTGTATCTCGAAGAGATCAGAGAAAAAAAGAAAAGGATCTATAAGTACAAAAATATTTATATCAGCTCTTTTTGTAATGGCAAAGAATTGAAAAGTGAGGGGATGCTCAACAATTGGGGAATGGCTGAACAAGTTGCGGCGTATGATTTTGATGGAGGACTACTGGGCTAAAAGAAATGATGAGGAAGATGTTTTTAGGAAAACATTGCAAGATGTGTATGAACTGTATGCAAAGTGATATGAGAAGAATGAGGAGAATAGTATAGTAAGATAATAGCATAGTAAAAGCAATGTTGCAATGATGATCAACTGTGAAATACTCGGCTACTTTGATCAATAGAGTGATTCAAGACAATTCCAAAGGATTCATGATGAAAAAAAAAAATGCTATCCACCTCCAGAGAGAGAACTGATGAAACTTGAGTGCAAACTGAAGTATAGTTTTTTCCATATGTATACACACACATATATGTATATATATATATATATATATATATATATATATATATATATATATATACATATATATGCTTTTCTCCAATATGGCTAATATGAAAATGTTTTCCATAATTTCACATGTATAATTGATATCCTGTTGCTTGACTTCTCTGTGGGTGTGTGAAGGGATGAGAAAGAGGAAGAGAATTTGGAATTCAAAATTCAAAAAGAAAAGAATGTTTAAAATAATTTTTTTTAAAAAAAAAGCTTAGTGTTCCAATTAATCTTGTATCTCTCTGGTTGCCTATATACAACATGCATTTTAGCTTTTCTATTCAAACATTTGTTCATGTTGTTTGCTTGGCCTAGAATTCTTTTCTCTCTCTCTAAATACTATACATGCTTAGTAATCACATTAAGTTCCATCCCCTCCATTGGGCCTTTCTTGATTGTTGTATCTCACATTAATTAATCCCTGAACTCCTAAAACACTTATTGTGCGTATCAGTCATTTTTGGCACTTCAAAATACTCTCTTGCTTTGTTCCATAATCATTTCATATGTGTACATCTGTAAGACAGTGTAATAGCAACACCAGGGTGAAGAGCCCGGGAAGTCCCACAGAGGCTGGATAAAGAAGACAGGACTGTTGTTGCTTTGAGTAGCACACTGGTGCTTCCCTCCCAGCAGGGAGGCAATTAACTAGGTTAATTAAGGCTTGACCAAATATTGCTTGTGTTTTTGGACTGGCCCTATAATTTTCGCAAGGTGGGGAGAACAATTATGGGGGAAAGTGTAAAGAAGGACTTCTGATGTGACAAGCTTGCGCAGTTGGGATCATTCAGGATCCTTGGGCTCCTTTCCTTCTTAGTTTGTGTGCCAGGCTAAGACCATTCTCTTATAGGGGAAGGTAACCAGAAGGGCCTTCTGGAGAAGACTCAGGGAGGGATGTGATAAGTGAATTTAAGTAGAATTATTCTCCTTGGCCTGAGGCCAGCACCAGGAATAACAAGTAGTAGTTGCAAAGATGTAAATTTAAGCTTAATTCAAGGGGAAAGTTCCTAATAATTACAGCTATCCCAAAGTAGAATGCTCCTCCTTTTCCTGAGAAGCAGTAAGATTCCCCTCCTCAGGAGTCTTTAAGCAAGAACCGATGGCTACTTTTTAGGCACATTGGATAAGGGATTCTTTGTCGGGAATGAGTTAGACCTCTAAGCTCTCTGCCAACGGTAAGATTTTGTTCCTTGTCTTATTTATGTTGCCTTGGTTAATACTCATGTGTCCATCAGTGTTGGCAAGCATAGTCAATGACCCAGACATGCATCTGCTGCCTGAGTAACAGCCAGTTCTTTCTAAGACCGAGTCACTTTTTCTCAAAGCACACTTATAATGGAGGGTGGAGGCCTTGCCACTGTCAATGCTTGGAAAATAGGCATATTATATCCATTTTCTGACAGGCATGGAAGAGTCAGGGAAGAATGAGTCTGATCCTGCTTCTGATGGTTCTGGAATCTCAGATCAGGGGAAATGAGTGGGACATGTCTGCAGCTCCCATAAAAGATCTAAAACTGTGGGGAGACAGATTGAGCCAGACAAAAGGTCAAGTCTCTGGCACACCCTGCAGTTGACTTCCTAATCTAGTACAGACTTCCAGGGCTAAACCTTTACTCTAGCAACTGATTCTCTTACTCCACTCAGTCTATAAATGTGGACACTCTGCAGACACCTTGACACTGTCAATCTGGCTTTCTGATTTATGCGTGTTTTCTTCCCAACTTGAGTCCTCACTCCTCTGTCCAAGGGAGGAAATGCCCTTCCCAACCTGGGGGCTACTTGCTATTCAGCCCACTGTCTTTTATCAGGGTATACCAATAAGGATTATTTCTTATATTTGTTGTTGTTTTCTCCTCAGTAACTACTTTGGTGCTAGGCCTATAGTAGGTATTCAAAAAATGCATAAGGAATGATTGTAAGACTGCTTGAAATAATTAAAGACTGCAAATCACTATCTGTGTTGGAAAATTACCAGTGACATATAATAAGCATGATTATGGATGCCAATGAGAAATCGAAAACAGCAAAACAATGTCTTTGGGCTGGCTTAACCAGAATAGCAATTAACATGATATAAGAATCCACTTCTAGTCTATCAATTCAAACAAGGGGAGGATAAGAAAGGGGTGTGTGTGTGTGCCTGTGTGCGTGTCTGTGTGTGTCTGTGAGTGTCTGTGTGCATGTGTGTATGTGTGTGTGTGTGTGTGTGTGTGTGTGTGTGTGTGTGTGTAATACAGACTGATTATAAGGGTTTGATGAAACTGAGCAACTGTTTGACTTGTCGATGAAGTGTGAACAGTTGGCTCAGTGATCTTATGTCATTCACCAATGATCCTCTAAATTTCTATGTTCAGGGGAAGGTAAGTCTAAGGCAAAAATACTCCCTCCTCTGCCTTTCCAGATGATAAATGAAAAAAAAAAGTTGACATAAAATACAAAGCATGTAGTGATTTACTGACCTTTATATCTCATCCTGAAAGAGTGATTTTGTCACTTACTCCCCATGGGACATTAGGGCGGTTGCCTATTTGGCTCTCAATTTCCTTATTTGAAAAATGAAGGAGTTGTCCTGTGTGATCTATAAGGTCTCTTTTAGCTCTAAATGTATGATCTTATGAATAAAGTTGTATCAACCAGCAAAGAGCACTGGATGAATTTTGTCACTCTTCAGTTTATATTTTCTTTTGATTTTACATAGAAATTTTTTATAGCATCCAAAAAAGGCCACTCTATGCTTATACTTTGTGAAGTTTCTAGCATAAATGAGTGCTGTACTTTGTCAAAGGCTTTTTATGCATCTGTTGAGATAATAATGTGGTTTGAGAGATTTCATTTTTAATGTGATTAATTGTGCTGATTGTTTTCCTAACATTGAACCATCCTTGCATCCCTGGTGTAAATCTAACATGTCATGCTGAATTGCTATAGTCTGTCTGATAGGATTTTAATTATAATTTTTGAATTAATATTTATAAATTATATTGGTCTATAGTTTTCCTTCTGTGTTTTTATCTTTCCCTGGTTTAGGCATTAGGGTTATATTTGTCTCATGAGTCCAACAGGTTGTTCTCTTTGTCAAATTCTATGTCTCCTTTGAATTATTATTGTTGAGGTAGGGGTGGAGATGGAAGAGAGCCTGACAAATAACCCAAGGATAATAAGTAATTTATGAATTTTTGTTCAAATTTTTATATACCCATCACATAGCCCCATCAGGGCAGTACAAATATTCTATAGTCTCTATCTTAAATGTATACCATAAGAATGTGTAATTTGAAGGAATTCCATATTGGAGGGAGTTGGTCAAAGTCTGAGCTTAAGTTCCAATGCGGTATTGAAAGTCTGATATAGTTTGAACTAGTACCTAGATCTATGGCGGGCTCAGCCAAAACTGAGAAGTAGGAATACTTGAATTTTCTACATCTTTCTTATTTATAGGGAACCTTCTTTCCTCTAAAAATTTACATCCTCTTTGATCATTGTCCTTTTCTCTTCACCCGGCCCCACCCTCTGGAAGCCCAGTGTGGTAGTAACCTTACACAGTCTCTTACTTCTAATTTGTTAGCACTGGGTCACAAAGGACTTAAGAATATTATGATTCCTTCCTCTTTGCTCCACCCTTCTACTGAAAATTGCCTGTCTTCTTTCTTATTCTTTCTGAACCTATTTTTCTATCATATTATGGAGAATTAATCTATGCTAATGGGCTGATTTGTCTGGGCAGCATGATTTTTTGCAGTGGATAGAGAACAGTCAAGTCCCACCTCTGACACAGAGAACCTGTGTGACCCTGAGAAAGTCACTTCACCACATGGTGCCTTCAGGGAACTTTCAAATATTATATATTACACAGCAGGTGCTGGTCTGCATTGATTGAGAACATTTCCTCATTAGGAGTTCCCTAGACCAATGGAATCATAGGCTAGATCCAAACAAACAACCAACCAAACAAAAAGTATTGATGATAAGCCAGAGGGGACTGTCAGGGCCCTTCTTAGCTTCCCAGATAATTATATTTTAGAAGTGCCCAGAACTTCCAAATTTACTCTTTAAGTTAGGAAGGAATTCTGAAAGTAAGAGTTTCCCATCAGGTAAGAAAAAAAATTATTTGCCTTCATTTGATTCTTTAAAGTTTGCAAAGTACTTTACATTTATTATTTCATCATATCCTCACAACAGCCTAGTAATCCATAGGTGCTATTATTGTCTTTATTCTGTAGATGAGGAAGCAGGGGGTTGGAGATTTCGTATGATTTGCCCAGGGTCACACAGCTAACAAGTACCTGGGCAGAATTCAAATCAAGATATTTCTGACTCAAAGTGCAGAACCCTATTTCCTCTTCCATGTACCCATGGCAAACAAATGAGGGAGAAATTTGGGAACAGGTACCCATCATATCACAAAGGACTGACAACCAGTTATCCTCTTATTCATACATGGATTTTACTCTTGCCTACTTGGTTAAAGTGTTCTTTTCTAGTCATAGCAGTGAGAACCAGTTGTTCATTCCACTACATCAGGAGTTTGTCTCTTCCAAAAAAGTCTTCTTTATTTCTTCTTGGATTTCTTCTTTATTGGTCTTGATTTGACTTCAGAAATTTGAAATGTGCTATTTATTTAACAAAAAGAAGTTCCACACTTGCAATGAATTTTCTTTTCTTTGGCCATTCAGGGAAACAAATTAGCTTTGCCCCAAATGTAGCCCTACATATTACATCAGGGTAACGTTACAATGTCATGAATCTGGACCTGGTGTTAAGAAGTTATGGATCACAATCCAACCTTGACAACTACTAGTTTTGGGGATCTTGGGCAAGGTAATTAAAATCTATATGTTTTTATACAAATCGGTAGGATTGGGATCTGCTTGCTAAAGGGGGCTTCCATTTTAGGAAATCCCCTGTGCTAACGATATCATAGATTTAATAATACCTTCAGAGCAAAATCTCGTTATATAATGGATTATGTCATTGTTGTTGCTTGTCCTTTGTTCTCAGAAAGGACCAATGACATCATGAGTGTGTCTTGATTTGTGCATGAATTGGATTTGAGTGAGGCAGAGCTGTGCAAAGTCATCCAGATTATGTTATCTGTCCTTTGCACATGGTAAAATATTGGAGTTCTCCAATTTAACATGGACAGCATAAAGTATACTATACTTAATACCCATCATTGAGTGTCATAATGAGTTTCTGGCTTGAGTTTTCATAGACACGTCACAGAAGCAAAAGTATTTACGAAGTCAAGTAAACTTTTTCATGAATTACATTTGTGACATTGGGTGAACTTTTTTTACTTGTTGCCGTGCAGCTGCTGCATGTCTACAGCTAATTTTTTTTTTCATTCCAGAGCTTCACTAGCTTCCAGAAGAAAATGAGAATATGGTAGAAGATTTTAGTATAGCAGCTGTAAGTAAGGAAAAGACGGATGTAATATATGTATATGTGTGCATATATATATATATATATATATGCATATATATATATATATCATTGCCTAGTTCCTTTAGATGGAATTTAAATTATACGTATAATTTTAATTCTATATACATATATGTAAAACTCTATTCATCCATATATTCACACACATATATATGTATGTATTTATATAATTTAAATTCTACCTAAATATCCTAGACAATAGTAGAAGTATATTGGAGTTTCATATGCACTCAAGTAAATGGAACAAGAAGAGGGGAACAAATTGATGAAGCTGAAGAATTCTGGGATCCAAGATTTTAGAGAAAAAAAGGGAATTTCTGGGGAAAGGAGAATCACCAACCTGTCTTTGGATAAGGAGGAACAATGAGATGATCTATGACCTGAAGGAGGAGAAAACTTGCACTTTGGTACAGAACTGATTTATTGACTTATTTGCTTGGGAAGGAAGTTGCCTTTCCTTCCTTCTGAGGGTAGTCCAAGGCCTTGTAGCTAGCATCATAAAGTTAATGTGGCCTGTATGGGTTACTGGTATGAAAGGACTCCTTGGAATGTTGGGGAGTTGTCTCTAGAGCAACTCCATTTGTTTCCCATCTGAAGGGAGTTCAAACGACAAGGTACTGCTATGAGTTTCTCCAGAGGAGATGGGGATCATTGGGAAAGGAAGAGAATTGCATTCACTATCTGTGGACCATTCTGAATTCTTTTTGTTCTAAATATTCTGTCAGTAAAATAAAGCCTTGTACTGGAAAACAACAACAACAACATTGCCTCTAAACTCTTTTCTAGGAGGAAATGATCTCCTTGTTGGCAGAGACTGTTTTTATTTTGTCTTTTATCTCCAGAATCCACCACAGTACCTTGCATATAGTAGTTACTTAATAAATGGTTGTTAAAACAGTTATGATTCTGATTTTGTTCCCATGGTCCCTGATGATCCAAGATAAAAAAAGAAAAAGTTACCAGTTGAATCCCATAATTATTTCACCTGGACATGATGCCAATTTTACTTGTATCATTAGTATTGGTTTAGCGCAGGGGTGGGGAACCTACAGCCTTGAGGTCACATGTGGCCTTCTAGGTCCTTGGGTGCAGCCTTTTGACTGAGTCCAAGTTTTAGAGAACAAATCCTTTTATTGAGGGACTTGGTTCTGTGAAGTTTGGGTTCAGCCAAAGGGCCACACTTGAGGATCTAGAAGGGTACATGTGGCCTTGAGGCTGCAGGTTCCTCACGCCTGTTTTAGCCACTTGTTGTCCCCAGGAATAAAGATGAATGAATCAATCTGTCACAGATAAGCCAACCAGTGCATATTTGGAAATCAGGTATCAATTCAAACAGTGATGTAAAGAATTTCAGAAATAGAAAATATCTTAACAATCTTATAATCCAGGCAGTTCATTTCATTGATGAAATAAGTGAAGTCCCAGGAGACTAAGTTATTAGGAAAATCATGCACAGTTAGATAGCCAGGAGAAGTAGTCAGGTCTTTCTTTTTGTTCAGTTGTGTTTCTTTGTGACTCCATTTGGGACTTTCTTGGAGAACTTACTGGAGTTATTTGACCTTTCCTTCTCCAACTCATTTTACAGATGAGAAGACTGAGGCAAACAAGGTTAAGTGATTTACCCAGGGTCACATTAGCTAGTAAGTATCTGAAACCAAATTTGAACTTGAGAAGATGAGTCTTCCTGACTCTAGACCCAACACACTATCCACTGTACCACTTACCTGCCTAATAGTAAGGTCTACTGATAGCTATTCTAGTGCTCTCCATTTCACAGAGAAAGAATCTCTATTTCATCCATACTCCCTTCACTAATCTCCCCACCATTGTCATTTATTATATGGAGGTAGCATAATTTAGTTCTTCACACAATCATATTAAATTTATAGAAGCTTTAAATATCTCAGCTTTCTTCTAAGAGAACTTAGTTGTGAGTTGCCATCAATTCTTACTCTCCTCTCTTTCTATTCCCTCTTCATACCATCATTAATGCCAGCTCTTTTCTGTTCTAACCTTTGACTGGTCACTGATCAGAATTGTAGTGTTTTTGTGATGGTTAAACTTGCTCATTGCTAGCTGACCTATATGCTCCAATCAATCTAAGATAATTCTACTTAGAGGCACATCGACCCTTTTTAAAAAACTTTCTACATCACATCCATTTCATTCACCTATGGCTGCAAGGACTTCTCTCACCCTATCAGTCATCTTTCTTTCCCCTATAGAGAAACAGCATCTATCTTGTATCTCTCATCTTGCTTTATCTTGTAGGTAGACACTCAAAATCAAACGAATTTTTTTAAAAAATTAGTTCACTCCTTTCTCTTCTTCCAAGTTTCACATCTAATGCTATGCTATCCCCTTTACCTAAAATCTCCTCAAAGAATATTTCACAATCTCTCTCTTTCCCAGAGCACATCAGAAATGTCCTTTTCTTATTTAGAAGTCATGGGAGCATAGATTTAAAGCATTAAGAGACGTCAGACAACACACAGTAAACTTTTTGGTCTACAGAAGAACAAACTGAATCCCAGTCATCAAAAGACTTGTCCAAATCACACAGGTCAAAAGTAGCAAAGCCAACATGTGAATCTGTATCTTCTGACTCCAGACATGGAATTCCTTCTTCTCTTCCTCCCTCCCTTCCTCCCTCCCTTCCTCCCTCCCTCCCTTCCACACTTCCTCCTTTCCTTCCTTCCTTCCTTCCTTCTTTCCTTCCTTCCTTCCTTCCTTCCTTCCTTCCTTCCTCCCTTCCTTCTTTCCTTCCTTCCTTCCTTCCTTCTTTCCTTCCTTCCTTCCTTCCTTCCTTTCTTCCTTCCTTCCTTCCTTCCTTCCTTCTTTCCTTCCTTCCTTCCTTCCTTCCTTCTTTCCTTCCTTCCTTCCTTCCTTCCTTCCTTCCTTCCTTCCTTCCTTCCTTCCTTCCTTTTTCCTTTCTTTCTCCTCCTTTTGTCATAAGTGCCAAAAGGTGAAATTGTCTCAGACTTGTTAATGTATGGTTTGTTTCCCCAGGTCTATAAATTCTTCACTTTCTAATGCTAGATGGAAAAGTACTAAATAACCCTTTTGTGAAAATCTTATAAGAACATTCCACCTGTCGTATATCACTTGAAAGTTCAGCAAGACGGGGTATAATATGAACCACAGTGTTTTTCTATTTTGACAAATTTTCTGGTTCACATATTTATCTGATGTCAAGTCTCTCGTCTGATAAGTCTCTGGACATTCTAGCAGGCTTATGCCTATGTTTTTAAGAATTAGAATAGCTAACATCTACATAGTCCTTTTAGGTTTGCAAAGTACATTACAAATATTATCTCAGTTAATCTCACAGCAACCCTGGAAAGTAAGTACTATTATTATCTGTATGGATAATGAGAAAACCAAGGCAGACAGAGGTTAAGTGCCTTGCCCAGGGCCGCACATCTAGTTAATATCTGAGTCTGGATTTGAACTCAGGTCTTCCTAACTCCAAGTCTAAGTGCTCTATCCATTGAGCCACTTAGCTACCTCTAATTATATTTTTAATATATAATTATGTCATTGTGTTTTGGTTATATGGCATACACATATGTATATATATATATAGTACACATGTATGTATATATGTATACACATGTATGTATATCTGTATGGATTACATACACATTATTAGAATCATTCTCATTCAAGAAAGACTGCCAGACTGCTGTTTTTTGTCTCTTAATATTCTAATGCTGACCTCAAACTCCCAAAGACTCTGGGCCATATTGTTCACAATCTTGCCAAGGTTAATGATGTTTCTCCTCCTACATTTAATGGACCAGTGATAAAATTACTGCTAATGGTGAATTAGAAGTTAATCTTACCCATTAGAACTAATTATCACAGGAGCAGCCCCCTCAGAAGGCATTCAATCTTGACAAAATGTGATGGTGAACACATAAGTCTTGGAACAAAGAGTGGCACAATTTTTCACATTTCAAAAAATAATTTTTCTTTAGTTTAAAATGAAAATATCTCAAGGAAGTGTAGAAAGTCCATGAGAATGAGGAAGGTGAGAAAGTGCAGGTCTCATTCTAGAACGGATAGCCTGAGGCAATCACCCTAATTACTAAATTGCCTGCAATACACTAAGGAGTCACAGGAGTAGGGAGAATAGGGAGTAAGCATTTCTTAACTACCTACTAAGCGCCTTAAGGAAGGGAGAGGGAAGGGAATAGGCATTTATATAGTACCAATTATGTGCCAGCCAATATATTAAGCAATGTTTACATTTTGATTCTCAGAATAGCCCTGTGATGTAGGCACTATTATTGTCCCCATTTTCCAGGTGAGGGAACTGAGGCACATGGAGATAAGTGATTTGCCCAGAGGCATATAGCCAGTAAGTTTCTGAGACTGTGTTTGAACTTAGTTCTTCCTGACTTCAGGCCCAGAACTCTATCCACCATTCCATTTAGCTGCCCTTACCCACAGAATCACAGAATGTGAATTGGAAAGGATCTTAATGGTCACTTATTGTAACCTTCCTCCCAATGCAGGAAGTCTTTCCACAATTTCCCCAGATAGTCATCTACCCTCAGCTTTAATACTCACAGTTAAGGAGAGTTCTATAATTCACAAGGGAGCCCGTTCTATCTTTGAACATATACGGTGGTTCAAAAGCCTTTCTTCATAAAATTGAATAGAAGGCAGTCTCCCTGTCACTTCTACCCACTGATCCAAGGTTACTTCATCTGAAGCTAAACAGAATTAGGTCTACTCTCTCTTCAATGACAATGTTTCAAATACTTGAAGATGGTTATTATGCACCACTCCCAGGTCACTCCCTGCCCCCACCAAGTTTCCTTTTCTGCAAAAGAGCATTCCCAATCCTATCAACCATTTCTTACACCAAATGGTTTACAGAGCCCAAGCCATCTTGGTAGACCTCAACTAGATGACTCAGATTGTCAATAGCTCTTTTAAAGTGTGATGTTCAGAGAGCTAGGCATAAAAGTTTGGATAGAGCTCAATTTTTGTAGAGTACAGTAGGGCTATCCCTTCCTTTGATCTGCATACTGCATTTCAATTTATTGCAAGGAAAGTTTTCATTAGATTTCTTTTTGTGGCAACTGAATCGTCTTGAGCTTGTGGTCAGTTAAAATCTCCAGGCCTTTTTGCATGTATCTTGTTATCAACCCAAGACTTTTCTATCGTGTCTTTCTGCAGTTGCTTTTTGAAGCTAAATTCATGGTTTCATATTTCGGTCCTGATTATGCATTCCTATTCGGTCATCTGACATGTTAGCAATCTAACCAAGCTATAAATCTCATCTACAAATATACGAAACATGTCCTCCATGCTTTTTTTCAAGTCTCTGATTAAAAAACAAAACAAAACATCCAATAGAACAAGACCAGTGACATACCATAATGCATTTCCCTCCAGGGTGATACTAACCCATTAATTAAACTATAGCATGACATAGCTTTTTCAAGTCTGTTTACCTCAGTAATTTAGTCAATGTTTCAGTTTCATCACTGACATTTTTAAAGAATGTTTTTATATTTTTTGTCATTTACATGTAAAAAACAATTTAATATTGATTTTTTTTTGTAATTTTTGAGTTACAAATTCCTTCCCTCTTTCCCTCCTTCCCCTTACTTCTCCTTAAGTAGGATATATGGCTTTGATCTATCATCATTTACATTTGAATTATGTTTTAGCCCTATACTTAAGTGTTGGACAATTCATAGCTAAGATGGCACTCCAATAAAAATGTTATAAATATTTTGATAGCAACAGCATATTATTCATTTAAATAAATTCCTTAATTAATTTCCAACCTAAGTCAATTAATGCTTCCCCATTTAAAGTTCTCTTGTAACCTATATGTTGCATATCTCACTGGAAGGAATTTCCTTCTAAGGTTAGAGACCCCAGAAACTTGGGGAGATGTGGGCAATATCTATGCTTTAGTAATCCTGTTACAAGTTTCCATGGTCACATTATAAGGGGAAGATTTGCATTTTACTTTTGTTGTAGTATTTTCACATATGCTATCTTTATAGAGGGCACTGGATTTATCATGGTTTTTTTGTTTGTTTTTATTTTAGACTCCAACATTAGAGTAGAGCAAAGAAAAAATATCATAAACTTAAATACTGGAACTTAAATACAAAGAAAAGAAAAAAAAGCATGTCATGTACATAGCAGAAAATAAGAGAGAATTCAAAGTATGTAACAATAATTTTTTATTTCAAGAAAGCCTGTATGATAAACACCACACCTTGTGTTGAAAGCTGTCCTTTTCTTTGCTTTTTTGTAAATTTTCTTTTGTTCTCTGCTGTGTACTTTTTGTTTTGTTCTTTTTTTGCCCTTCCTCCCCCCATTATGATTACGTACAGATATATCACTATATATTTACATATATAGACATATACTTTCCCTAACAAATTGATCTATGCTTTTATATTTGTGCATATCTCTTGTTTCCTATCCCTCCTGTCTCCTCTACTTTACTTCTACCCGCTACCTTGCCCTTTTACTTAGCCTATACACCTCCAAGGATCCCTCTGCTTTCCTCCCATTCCCATTGATCTAAACACCCTTCTGTACCCCCCTTAACCTATTCCCTCACCCTCCCCTCCAGAGATCCCTCCTGTGTCCTCTCTTCCTCCCTATACCCTTACCATTTTATTTCTTCTGAATTTAGAAGACTTTTATACTCTTCTAAATATATATGCATTGTTCCGTCTTAAACCCATTCCTGATGAGAGTAGGTTACCAGAACTACCAGCCCTCCTCCCTGTATCAACAATCCAGCTAGCAGCTTCTGTGGGGGTGTAAGATCCACCAACAACCAGCACCCAGAAAGCTGCCAACACAGGTCCTTTTGATCTGCTTTACTTAAGGAAAGCAATGTTAAGGGGTTAACAATCTTACTTTAATCCAGCATACAAATAACATCCACCTAGTTCAGGGGAAAAAGCCAGCACCCTGAATTACAGACCAAATACAATTCATAGTTATCAATATTTGGGTGTACAGCCGAGAGCTCATTAGACCAGCTGGCCCAGAGTCACACGCCATTCCTGCTGTGGCTCAGAGCTCCTAGACAGAATGCTAACCTCTATGCTTATATATCCTACTCAGGGCCCAGAGGGCCCTGACCTCACCTAGGCTGGGCATGGAGAAGTTCCCCACCCCCAATATCACATCAGATACACATCAATGGCTCCCAATTGTCTGAGTTCTGGGAAATACAAAAATATCCCACTTTATCTGCCCCATTCAAACAAAGGCCAGAATCATTAAAGGTCAACAGCAAAAAGTCCCACCTTAATTACTATTACACTCCCCCACATAATTCTTCCATATCTATTCTTCCTCTTGTACCTCATTTGTATAAAATTATTACTGTGTTTAGCTATTCCTAAATGGTTTTACTTTTTGAAGTCATATCATAGTCAGGTTTACCCTAATACTTCCTATGAACTACCCAATTACTGATGACAACCTTAGACATATATGCATTTAACATATATAAAAAGTAAATGGTCCGTCCTTATTGAATCTCTTATAATCAGTCTTCAGTATGTACCTTATGCTTCTCTTGGCACTTGTATATCAGATCTATCAAGTTCAGGGTTTTTTTTTAACAAAGTCTTGAAAGTATGATAGTTGATCAAATATCCATTTTTTTTTTCTTTCAGGATTATACTTAACTTTTCTGGGTATGATATTTTTGGCTGGAGCCTCAGTTCTTTTGCTCTTTCCTATATAGTGTTCCAAGACCTGCAGTCCTTTGATGTCTCTGCTGCTAGCTCTCATGTGGTCCTAATTGTGGCACCATCATATTTAAATTGATTTTTTTCTTGTTGCTTTTAATATTTTATCCTTGAACTGGGGTTTTTGGAATTTAATTATAATATTCCTATGAGTTTTCCTTGTAGGATCTCTTTCAGTGGTTTTTGATTGATTTTTTTCTATTTCTACTTTCCTCCCTTATTCTAATGCTTCAGGAAAATTGTGTGGAATGAGTGAAGACCTCTCATAAAAGGGGACAAATTAGATAAATAGAAATAAGTAGGATAGTGAGTCTCATTTCTCTACTTAGATATTTTCCTTTCTGTAAAGCCATTTCTCTACTTAAATGTTTTCCTTCCTATAAGCCAAGCTAGTGACCATAAGGCCCCCAAGGATAAGAATAGGACACAGGATGCTCACATCCTGTGTATTTACCTAAGGGCGAGGGGCCCGAAAGAAAGAAGGCTAGAGGTGAATAAGTCAGCAACCACAAAATCCTCTGAGAGTGAAGATAGGACACAGGATGCTCACACCCTGTGTATTGACCCCAGGATAAGGGACCCTCATCTAGGGAGAAGAATGGATGAAAAGCTGGAAAGCCAGGTGCAATGTAGACATGCAAGACCAGTTATATATAAGAATGATGGGAGACAAATGTAAGGGTGCTGGGGGATATCCGTCACAGATGTAAGGGCGATGGGAGGCATCCGTTGCAGAAGGAAGCATGGTGGGAAAAGCTAATTTGCCACAGATGTGAAGATGAGGTGACCAACACCTGGCTTCTGCCTGTCACAACAACTGGCTTCTGTCTGTCACAGAAAACCAAACCATTTGTTCATTGTCATTGTCATTAAGATAGATTTATCACTTCAGATTGATGGGAGAGTGAGATAAGAATGGTGGGAAGGTTATGTCCATCACCTGCTTGTCAAAAATAACTGTACTATTTGTTCTTTGCCATTGTCACCGGGTAGATTTATCATGTCCAGATTGTACCCTTAAAGCTTACATCTTCAAACTGAGAGGAAGGAGGTTGGGAGGGGGAATTGCAGTTAGGGACCTATATAAACTCCCCAATTCTCTGTGTCCAGTGCACTCTGACACTGAGAGGTGCCTGGAGTTGCCCTTTCCCGTGGGATCGTAACAAATTTTCCTTTCTACTTTCACCTTGAGACACCTCTGTTTTAATTCTTTGATTCGTAAATTTGTATCACACACAACAATTTTCTTTATTTTTTGTATTATTGTATCAAGATTCTTTTTTGATCATAACTTTCAGGTAGTCTGATTTTCATATGTTTTCTCTTCTTGATCTGTTCTCTAGATCTGTTGTTTGTCTTCTAAGATATTTCACATTCTCTTCTATTTTTTTTGTTCTTCATATTTTGTTTAATTACTTCTTGATCTCTTATAACTTCCCTGGCTTTACCTTGCCCAATTCTAATTTTCAAGGTGTCATTTTCTTTCTTAAGATTCTGGGTCTCTTTTTCTAATTGGTTGACTTTCTTTTCATAATTTTCTTGTTTTTCTTGGATTGTTGTTTTTTTTTTTTTAGTTTTTTCCTCCATCTCTCTCATTTGATTTTTCAAGTCTGATGTTACTCTTTCGGGTAGAAGAGGATTTCTTTGCTTTAATGTCCTCCTCTGAAGATGAACCCTGGTCTTCTCTATTGCCATAATAACTTTCTATGGTTGGATTCTTTCTCCTTTGCCTGTGCATGTTTTTGGAGTAATAGCTTAATTTTTGTGATCACCAGTAGCTCTAGACTATGGGGAATGGCCCCTCTTACCCAAGATCCCAATTGTCCCCTTGATCCTGGAACCAAAGCCAAATCTCCAGCCTCCTGTAAGTGCCCACCTGGATTTATCATTTTGATAGAATTGGCCAATAATTTAAAAAATCAAGATCTGAATTCAGATCTTCCTGACTCTAAGCCTATCACTCTACCCACTGTGCCACTTAGCTATTATTGTCCATAGATAAAAATTGCATTGCTTCTAAAGCTAATAACTGCCCTGCTGGAAAGATTATCCCTACCAAAGAGATCACATTGCCATTGAAGCATCTTCTGAGGATTACAAAAGGATTGCTTAAATTTCATCTCATAAACAGCATTTCAGGGTTAATTCAGAGATGATGTAAATCATTCGATGTTATATTCTTAAGTCAAATCAGTAGTCATTTTTTAAGCACTTGCTGTATTCCCAGAACCGTGCTAAACTCTGGAAATAGAAAGAAAAGCAAACATATAGTTTTGATACTCATGGAGCTTACTCTAAAATGGGAGGCAGGATGTAAATCACTATTGACATACAAGATATATACAGAATAGATGAAAGGTGACCTTAAAAAAAAAAAGCTCTAGCACCAAGGGGACTGGGAGTAGAGTCCTGAAAAAGGTTGCATTTGAATTGAGTCTTTGAGGAAGCTAGATTAATGAAGAGGTTGAGTGGAGGAGTGAGTGAGTGAATTCCAGGCTTAGGGGATAGTCAGTAAAAAGATATGATGGAGTCAGGAAAATGAATGATCTATCTGAAGAACTGCAAATAGCTTATTATTGCTGGATCATAGGGTTTATGAGGAGAGTAAAGTGTAAGAATACTGAAAAGATAGGAAGGGGCCAGATTATGAAGATATTTAAATGCCAAAAGGAGGACTTTATATTTATTCTTTTACTCTAATGATTTTGAGCTGTTTGATATTTTAGCAAGTTTAGCTTCAGGAGTATGGGGAAGAAGCAATAGACTCCTCTTCTCCTGCTGATACTCTAGCAAAGCTATTTTCATCACAGCAAACCCAGTCCATTCACTAATACAAAGAAAGGAATGACGGAAGGAAGCCCATTTCTTAAGTACCTACTATGTGCCAAACTTTGTGCTAAGTACTTTGCAAATATTCTCATTTGATCTTCACAATACCCCAAGGAGTAGATACTATTATTATTGCCATTTTATACTTGAAGAAACTGAGACAGAGAGAGGATAAGTGACTTACTCAGGGTCACACAGCTAGTAAGTTTCCAAGGTAGGGTTTGAACTCAGAGTTTCCTGATTCCAGACCTAGAGCTCTATCTACTATAGTAGCTATCTAGTTTCCTCATTAATGTATGTGTGTATTATCAACAAGTCCAATACACAGCTCATGTTGGGTATTGTAGATTTGCTGGTACTGCGGAAATAACAGGGAAGAATTTTATGTATGAAAATACAGTAGGAAGTGAATAAGAACATTTGTGATTTACCCTCTTCCTCTTCCTTTTGGTAGATTTTTCTTTTCACTACTATACTTCTACCCACTAGCAATATTGATACTAGAACTTGGGGGTGGGAATGAGCGAGAAAAGGAGTGATTCCTGATGATATCTCTGTTGTGTGTTTATTAGCTCAATGACCTTGACCAACACCTCAGTATTTTCAACTCCCAAGGCACCGATCTGTTTTTGTTTTCTTTTAAACTTTTCTTTTTTATTGTAAACCTAACAATCACCTTACTGGAAATCAACATCCTATCACAGAAAGGATAAAAAATAAGGTATTGGGATAAACCATGTATTTGTTTTTCTTTTTGTTTGTTTTTACTAAATCTCTGTGGCTTGTTTTTTCACCTTTGGTCTGATAGGATGTTGATTCCCAGGAAGTTACATATCTTATGAAAATAGGCCATTCTCACTTAGAAAACACTAGAAAGGATGAATCAGGAAATTTCTGCATTTTTTGATAGAAAAAAGATTAATTTTTGCCCATTAAGCAAGTTTATAAATTCAGAAAGAGATTATAAAATCAGAACCAGCATAAGAAAAATACCATGAGTCCCCCTTCTATTCTTACTCCTGTATTGGGAAACGATCACATTTTTAAAAAGTTAACATGTTTAAAAACATATGGATTACATCTGACATCATATATACATGAATTTTTTAAAATGATGGCCAAAAATGGCTTTAGCCAAATGGAATTTGAGTGTTTCAACCTCATTATTTTTGAAGTTGAGAAGGACCAAGTACAAAGGAATCTACCATCTCCCTGCTTGTGGAGGAATTTGAAGCCTATTACCTTTACAATACAGCGATCATTTAAAATTATGGCATAAATAGGAGCCTCTTCACCTCAAACCTGAGTGGGGAGACAGATAAATACTTTAATGCTAATGAGCACAAAATTTGATACTCTTTGGGGGATAAGGTGTAGAGGCCTAGCTAGGTCTAGGCTGCATTTTGCTTGGTAGAAATGGGAGGTCATGGGGTAGTTGGACTCTAGGCTATGTAACTAGCTCCCCCTGCTGATCTCTCAATACCGGAGTTGAACAGCCTTCAGAGGAAAGGAAAGCAGGGGATGTTGATCAATACTAAGGGCTAAGGATGTGATTCACTTTAAATCCATGTTACAGAAATCAAGGAAACCAGGACTATTTTGTTGGCTATGCCTATTGCAGTTTTTCTGCTCATTTTATTGCTCAACATTTCTCTGTTTTTTTGTTGTTGCTATTGTTTTTGTAAAAGTTGGGCAATGTCCTCCTAATACTGAACCCATTGCTTCTGTATATAAAGGCAAAGGCATCCTGCTTTAAAAACAAAACAAAAAGAAACGTTCACATTCCTCCAGAACAGAAAGGAAAGTATTCTTCATTCTGTTTTTTCCCCTGTATTTGTAGCCCCAGTGCTTAGTAGAGTGCCTGGGACATAATAAGTAATTTATAAATGCTTATTTTCTCTTTTTCTCTCTCCTTGTCTCCCTCCCTCCCTTCCTTCTTTCCTTCTTTCCTTCCTTCCTTCCTTCCTTCCTTCCTTCCTTCCTTCCTTCCTTCCTTCCTTCCTCCTTCCTTCCTTCCTTCCTTCCTTCCTTCCTTCCTTCCTTCCTTCCTTCCTCTCTCCCTGTCTTCCCTCCTCTTTCCTCCCTTCCCTCCTTTCTCCCTACATCCCTTCTTCCTTCTCTCTCTTCCTCAAGTTTACTTTAAAAAGTAGATCTTTTAGAACATTAATAATGTGTTTTACTATTTATGTAATAATGAATAATGTAATTTATTATTTATTCTAGGTCCTTGGTAGTGGCCTTTTGACCAAGTCCAAATTTTACAGAACAAATCTCTTTATTAAGAGGATTTCTTCTGCGAAGTTTGGATTCAGTCAAAGGTCCACACTTGAGGACCTAGAGGGCCACATGTGCCCTCAAGGCTGCAGGTTCCCCACCACTCTAAGCCATGCAATATGGAAAGGGTGGAGGTGCAGGGGCCGGCAATTGCACTAGAAGTCAGAGACCTGGGATCAAATCATGACTCTGCAATTTATTAGCTCCATGATGTTAGGGAAACATTTCTCTATTCTTAGACTCAGTTACCTCGCCTGTAAGATGAAGGTTTTAGAAGAGATGATCTCTAAGGTCCTTTTGAGCTCTTGCATTCTTTGTATGACTGAAAAAATGATGTATGCTCATCATGTAACAAGAATGATAGGTAACAGGATAGGATGAATACTTCCAAAACATGAAAAGAATAAATATAGGACATCTAGAAATTGGGGAGATCCTTTATGGAATATTTGTGGAAAACGTGAATAGTGATCACATTGAATAAGAAGGCATGAGGAAGAGTGTAATCTGCATGGAATCATGACGTTAAAACATTATTATAAGAATAAGTTAAAGACACTGTGGAATTTATGTTTAAAAATCCAATTTACATACAAGAGGAACTGAGCTAGTGATCCCTGACCAAATGAGTCCCCTAGTTCTCTCAAGGAGATTGCAGGGTTTCAGATATCTAATGAACACATAGTTTGTAAGGGTGAGGGACAAATCCCTTTTAGATTTTGAGTGTCTCCATTTGTCACTTATGAGGGACAGGCAACAGAGACAAACAGGGGTAAGGGCATATTCCTTTCTGATTTTGATTAGTCACATGTACATATAAAAAGGCTATGAAGACAATGGAGGTTCCAGTTATAGATTGCCTTAGTGCTTATCCTCTATTTATTCAATTGTATATGAAAATAAGAGAGACTGAGGATTTAAAAATCATAAAACCAGCCCTGATTGAGGCAGTAAAGATTAGTCCAGAAGAAGGTGAACTTAATAGCTTATGTTATAAAATGTAGAATTGGTTGGAGGAGTATTCTCCTCCCTTCCCTTGGTGATGATTTTCTCTCTCTCTCTCTCTCTCTCTCTCTCTCTCTCTCTCTCTCTCTCTCTCTCTCTCCCTTACCTTCTTTCTCTTCACTCCCTCCCCCTGTTTTCCTTCCTTCCTCCTTCTTTCCCTCCCCTGCCCTTCCTTCTTCCTCCCTCCCTCCCTTCCTTCCTTCCTTCCTTCCTTCCTTCCTTCCTCTCTTTCTCTTCTCTCTTCCTTCTCTAAAGATATTCTCTAAGCATATTTCATCATGAGTTCTTTGGCTATTGTGTTACTCTTTCTTTTTTCTTTCTTCACTAAGCTTTGTGCCATAACCAAAGTTTTCAGCTTAGCCAGAAGCTAGAAGCAATGGAGACTGTAGCCAACCAACAGAGCAGGGTTTCTCCCAGGGAGCAAGCCCAGTGAACCCAGAAGAAGAAGAACATGTCCTACACTGAGCCTTGAGCATTGATCCTAAGACATCTTGCCTAGAGAAGAACTAGGGAGATAAGAAGAAAAAATATCAGGGGCCCAAAAGATATCAGAAGTAAGAGCCATTCGCAATTTCTGTACTTGATTACCCTTCCCCAGTGATAATGTGTGTAGGACAACATATTCTAAGTTGATAGGATGAGAGGAATGCTATATTATGTCTTTTTACTACTGTTCTCAATGTTTCTTCTGGCTTGCCTATTGAGACCTCTAGCTAATACAATGGGTAAAATTATTGGATTTCAAGTAAGGAAAACCTGAGTTCAAATATTTGAAGACCTCAGATATTTATGAGCTGTGTGACCCTGAGTAAGTCACTTAACATCTTTCACCTTCAGTTTCCTCACCTGTAACACAGGGCTAATGTTAGCACCTACTTTATAGGGTTATTGTGACGATCAAATGACATATCACATAATATATAATACATGGTTTACAAAAGTTATAGTATTATATAAATACCACCTAGCCATTGAAAGGTAATCATATTGGTGAAGGCTCATGAGACATAGTTTAGGCGTATGAATGCAGAGTACTGTGAACATAATATATATAGCTATCCCCTGGGAAACTTGCCTTGAAAATAAGGAGGGAGACTAGCTCAAAGGATACTTTAATAAATTGTATAAAATAGATTCTTTTGTAGATAAATAACATTTACATTTAATAATTATTGGTTCATCACTAAATTGTGTTATTTGCATTGTGAATGATTAATATTATTATTACTTATCTAACAATCACCTTATTTTTGAGGACCTCTTTTATGGCAAAACTATGACGTGGAGACCCCTCCTAGATCACTGCCATGTTGTAGTAGAAGAACTTATATGGTTCAATGAAACTATGAACTATGCCATTTGGAGTTACCTAAGACGGACAGGTCATAGTGGAGAGTTGGGAGATTCACTGGAGAAGTGAATGGCAAACTACTATAGTATCTTTGCCAAGAAACACTATAGACAACACCAAAAGATATGACATCAGAAAATAAGCCCCTCAGGGCTGAACAGAAGATCCAGGTGTGCAATGGTCTATGAGGTCACAAAGTATCAGATAGGAATGAATGACTAACAACATTGATGGGGAAATGAAAGATAGAAATGAGTTAATATAGACCGACACCTGGCTTAATCCTCTACTTGACCATCTCTCTATTGGATGTCAATTTCTCTGATCTGAAAAACTATAACCTTTCAGTTGAAAATTCATCAATCACATTATGTGCATTGACAGGAATTCCATTTAGTTTGTCCCATATCTGTGAAGAAATCCTTTCTGCACTGTTTCTTACAAGTAGTTAAGGAGAATGCAAGCTCTTTGAGAACAGGGGCTATTTTATTTGTCTCTTTCCCCTTCCACCTAGAAGAGTTCTCTTCATTCTTTTCATGTAGTTCCTATGGTTTCTTCTGTGGAGGAAACTTATTGTATGAAAACTTCCTCTAACAATCGAAAAGAGAAACTCTGCTATAATTTATAATCTCAGAGAGTCTCCAAGAGTATTGAGATTAAATGACTTGCCCAGGGTCAGAGGTCACCTGTCAGTTTGTGTCAGAGTCAAGACTTGAACCCAAATCTCGCTGACTCTGAGGCAGTTCTTTATCCACTTTACCATTACGCATTTACATTGTCACAGGTCCGTAAAATGTTAGTTGGATTGAATTATTATCTGGTTTATGCTTGAAAAATTTTAGTGAGGTGGAATCTACTACTTCATAAAGCAACATATTACCCTTTTGAATGCTATAATTTTTAGGAACTCATTATCTTTAGTTTATACACATCAAATTATTTATTTGTCTGCTATTAGGGACACAGAGAATTCTGTCATTAAGAATTGTTTCTCTCGGAGCTCACTAAAAAGAATTCCACAAGGAAACAAAATTCCCAAAGTGAATTATTTCCCAGCCCATTCTAACTGCAAATATCATCTCCTTGAGGAAACTTAACATTGACTGTGTTTTCTTTGCCACCATTGCACAATATATAGCTATAAATTGATCCAAAAGAATACAGAAAAGGAGAAAATGGGGACTCATGAGGATGTCTTATCTCTTACAAATAACAGAGGCTTTTGGTAATCAAGTCTGTCTCCTGAGCAAGCACAGTTTCCATTACACTGCTAATTTCACTTCCAGTCATACATTTAAGGGAAAAGAAACTCTAGAGGATAGTCTAGGAGCCTTCAATCAGAAGGGAAAACACAACGAACTCTATTCTGACCACAAATCTCTGGATGGGTATACCATTGACGTTAGCAAGATGGATGCCAGTGGAACCAAGGCCAGAATCAGGCTGCCTGTTAAGCCTTGCTTCAGAGATCCATGGTAAGAAACTAAACATGAGGGCAGTCAACATTTACCATTTCCTACACGTTAGGCAAAGGGTCATACCAGGTATTTCGGATTGTGATATAGAAGTCTATGATATGTTCCCTACTAACTACAAGTTTCCAGTCTATGGAAGGGAAATGTTGTTAGATGATAGTTCGTGTGAGGAAAAACCCAAATGGTTAGGTGGACTGATCGTCACCAATATGAGCTGGTGAACAAAAGGGTTTATTTGATCTTCAACTGCATTTTCATAAATATCGTATCTGGAATATTATATAATGCAAATATAATATTAAGGTAATACTTAATTCTACTATATTAAGAATCAATACAGTGTCATGAAAAAAGTGCTCGAGAGCCCTGGGGTCAGGGTTTTACACTTTCTAATTTTGTGACCACAGGCAATTGAACTTCAATTTCCTTAGCTGCAAAATGGTGATAGCAATATCTATAGTACCTACCTTACAGGGCTGTTGTGAAAATAAAGAGATCATCCACTTAAAATACTTGGTAAACCTTAGAGCGTTCTCTTTTTGTCACCCATGATTACTAAATTTTTGGTTTAGTTCATGCCGCATCGGAAATATTGCATCCAGTTCTGAGCATCACATTTTATCAGGGACATTGTCAAATGTGATCATGGACAAAGGAGGTGACAAGGATGGAATGGGATAGGAAAACATTCAGCACTCTATGTTTGAAGCACTGTGCTAAACGCTTGGAACACAATACAAAGTGGAGACATTTCCTAATGTTGTCTCTCAAGGAGTTCACATGAGAATTGAGGGAGAAAACACAGAAAGCAGGGCTTATATTCATCTTCACTTCATGGCAAATGGAAAGATCAGTTGGTACTTAGATAGAGAAAGCAGAAGGGCAAATAATATGACCCAGAATACCTTGAGTGGTAATTACTCAGAGAATTTGGGGAGGAGCACAATGGTTAGAATGAAATGTGCTCTGGGACATCTTCAGCAAAGTGAGGGAAGTGAGAGCCAGCATCCAGATATATCTGGTAGGGATTGGGTAATGAGACAATATGAGTGGTTGGTGAGGAAAAGATCCCTAGCTCCCCAGCATTTAGACAATTGGAGGGAACTTATTCTGACTATCGGGCCTGCTGTTGATCAGACTGAAATAGGTTACCAAAATAATTAGCTCATGGGTCCTTTAATAATTTTATGTTTTAGTTATTGAATATGGTACTAGAAATGTTAGCTTTACCAATAAGAGAAGAAAAGGAAATTGAAGGAATTAGTATAGGCAAAGAAGAAACAAAGCTGTCCCTCCTTGCAGATGATATGACAATATACTTAGAGAATTCTAGATAATCAAGTAAAAAACTACTTAAAATAATAAATAACTTTAGCAAAGTTGCAAGATATAAAATAAACTCATATAAATCATCGGCATTTCCATATATTACTAACAAAGCCCAACAGCAAGAGACAGAAAGAGGAATTCCATTTAAAATTACTGTAGATATTATAAAATATTTGGGAATCTACCTGCCAAAACAAACCCAGGAACTATACGAACACAATTATAAAATACTTTTCACACAAATAAAGTTAGATCTAAATAATTGGAAAAATGTCAGTTGCTTTTGGGTAGGCCAAGCTAAAACGACAATTCTACGTAAATTAAGTTACTTATTCAATACCGTATCAATCAAACCACCAAAATATTATTTTATAAAGCTAGAAAATAACAAAATTCATCTGGAAGAACAAAATATCCAGAATATCAAGGGAATTAATAAAAACAAATGCTAGGGAAGGTGGACTAACCATACCAGATCTTAAATTGTATTGTAAAGCAGCAATCATCAAAATTACTTGGTACTGGCTAAGAAATAAAGTGGTGGATCAGTGGAATAGGTTAGGTACGCAAGACACAGTAGTCAATGACAATAGTAATCTACTCTTTGATAAACCCAAAGACTCCAGCTTCTGAGAGAAGAACTCAGTATTTGACAAAAACTGCTGGAAAAACTGGAAAATAGTATGGCAGAAACTGGGCATAGACCTACATCTTACACCATATACCAAAATAAAGTCAAAATGGGTAGAAGACTTTGATATAAAGGCTGATACTATAAGCAAACTGGGAAAGTAAGGAATAGTTTACCTGTCATATTTATGGAGAATGGAAGAATTTATGACAAAACAAAAGATAGAGAAAATGATGAAACGCAAAATGGATGATGATTACATTAAATTAAAAACTTTTTGCACAAACCAAGCCAATGCAACCAAGATCAGGAGGGAAGCAGAAAACTGGGAAAGAATTTTTACAACCAGTATCTCTGATAAAGTCCTCATTTCTAAAATATATAGAGAACTGAGTCAAATTTATAAGAATACAAGTCATTCCCCAATTGATAATTGGTAAAAGGATATGAACAGGTGGTTTTCAGATGAAGAAATTAAAGCTGTCTATAGTCATATGAAAAAAATTGTCTAAATTACTATTGATTAAAGAAATGCAAATCAAAATAGCTCTTAGGTACCACATCACACCTATCAGATTGGCTAACATGACAAAACAGGAAAATGATAAATGCTGGAGAAGATGTGGGAAAATTGGAACACTAATGCATTGTTGGTGGAGTTATGAACTGATCCAACCATTTTGGAAAGAAATGTGAAACTATGCCCAAAGGGCCATAAAAATGTGCACATCCTTTGTCCCAGCAATATCACTCTGTATCTCAAAGAGATCATAAAAATAGGAAAAGGACCCATATGTACAAAAATATTTATAGCAGGTTTTTTTGTTGAGGGGATGTCCATTAATTGGGGAATGGCTGAAAAAGTTGTGGTAAATGAATGTAATAGAATACTATTGTGATATCAGAAATGACAAACAGGTGGACTTCAGAAAAACCTAGAAAGACTTATGTGAACCAATGCTGAGTGAGGTGAGCAGAACCAGAAGGACACAGAAACATTGCACTATGACCTACTTTGATAGACTTAGCTCCTCTTAGCAATGCCAGATTCTAAGACAACTCCATAATGGAAAACTCATAACAGAAAATGCTATCCATATGCAGAGAAAGAACTATGGAGTCTGAATGCAGAAATGCAGATCAAAGCATACTATTTGCACTCTCTCTGTCTCAAATCTGACTTCAAACACTTGATACTTACTAGCTGTGTGACCCTGGGCAAGTCACTTAACTTTGATTGCCTCGCCCAAGATAAATAAATGAATGAATGAATGAATGAATGAATAAAAGGAATGCCTTCTTTACGTTGAACTCCATATCTACTTTTTTTATCTGTTCGTCTTAGTTTCAACCCCTACAGCAAGAGAGAATAGATCTACTCTCTCCTATGTAAGATAGCTCATTAAATACTTGCAAGACCTGTCCCCAAATTCCTCCCCAGGCTGCCTTATGGACTTTCTTTCCCAAAGCCTAAGGCTTCATCCTGAAAACTCATTCCAACTGTAGAGTTCATATATTGGAAGTACACTCCATTCATGTAGCCTTTCCCTCTGATTGGATAGCTCTTCTTCAACCTTGATTTAAGGAGTGCTTCCAGGCCAATCAAATTTCTTCCTGTACGGACCATACTCTGTATTTTTTAACCATTCCCAAGGCTTAGCACAGAATTGGGTACATAGTAAACACTTAAGTGCTGATTGATTGACTGACCAAGGTTTTTATTATTCCCACTTTACTACAGAAGTTTCACAATTGGAAATTTTGCAGATGGTCAATGAAATTTGGAATTTCAGTGTTGCCATGGAAACACAGACTGGCACATGTATCAGGTGAAGGCACTTGATTTTTCCTTCCTATCATCATTATTGTATGCATCAAGTGGCACTTAGCACTGAACCCTTGCATTGTTGGTTATCATCTTCTGTGTATTTCATGTCATCCCATATAGAGCATTAGGACAATTGATTTTAATTCCACATTTTTAAAATTTTTAATTAAGTATTACTAAATGTCAAGCAACATACAGAATGGCATAGTGGATAGAAAGATGCCTTGTCCTTAGCATCAGGAAAACCTAGGTTTAAGTCTTGCCTTTGATACATACTGACTGCGGGCAAGTTATTTTCCCTGTCAATGCCTAAGGCAACTCCCCAAGACTATAAATTACAGATTAGATGCTGACCTGAACTGATGTTTCACAGATCTAAGAAAAAAAAAAGTGCCCATCAGTGCATACTAAAAGGGAAAAACAGCAGCTGCAGTCCTCAGTGAAGTAATAGTCTATTTAGGAAGTATAACCAGAGCATAAATAATTCATATGTACTATTTTTGTAATTTCCACAGTGTCTTGAATATCACAGATTGTCAAAAATGTTGATTTATTGAAGACAATTTAAGAAGGAGATGGGAGTAATTGGTATAGAGCCTTGAAACCTATGATGTAAAATTTTAAATTTATTTCAGAATTAATTAGTAGCCACTATGGAACTCTGGGAAGTAGAATGCTGTGATCAAAAAATTATCTCTTGAATAAATCTATCAAACCATATTTATCTTGAATTTTATTGGCTGGGGGGAGGAGCTAAGTAAGTGTTGTATGTTGTGTAAATAAAAACAAATCTATGCTGGCCCCAGCACTGTTAGCCTCTTATAGTCCCTGCATTTGCCTACTGATACAGCTCATAGATGAAATACATCCTAGTATATTGAGTTCTGAACAATGGCCCTGAGTTAATGTTAACCTGCTTACTGCACCTATAGCACATGTTTTAAAGTGTGGACACTGACTTGGCAGAGTTAAGAGTGAAGTTATAAAAATTCAGGCCTTGGACAAACTTAATGGAATCCTTTTTTTTTCTTTTCCTTATTGCCAGTTAGTACTCTCGTCTCTGACAATATGAATGCAAGGAATGCTTCTATTTAGCAGATACAGATATCTATCTATTATATATTATTTATCTGCTATTAATTATATTTATTATGTTTACAAATATTCATATACTTAGAATATCTGTTTATATGTAGTTATATATTATATGGCCACAGCTATATCTATTATATACACAGATACTTATATATTTAGAAAATATGTATATAAACTAGTCTAAATATATAGCTATAGAATAGATACAGTTATAGAATATATATATACTAAAAATATATACTATATGTAGAATTGATACATAATAGATGTAGAACATATAGAGATAAAATATATACTGCAGGTATAGCATATATAATCAAAATATATAGATAGTTATTGTATAATATATTGTACAATAGACATAAATATATTTTATTATATATGTATGTATGCATATATGTATATAAAGAATGTTTTGCAGATCTCAGATCACAGCCTCTAAAAAAATCCCCCACCCCAAATTATGAGATGAATAACAATTTTGCCAGTTCAGCCCCAGGTTCAAAACATTGCTCTAGAATCCCTTGGAAGTGAGGAAATTAATGAACCATCAATAGCTCCTGTCAGAGAAGGGAAGGATCTCTCTACATAAAGGAAAAACTTAGAAGCCATTCTATGGCTGTCATTCTACCTATTGTTCAGAGATAAAGAGATGGGGCATATAGTGTCAGTCATTTACAACTCCCAATACCTTTCAATAAACTTCACTATTATACATAATTTTTTGTTCATGGGCTGTCATTAATCTTTCTGGTATGGTAACTGACAAAATAAAATTGCTCATTTAGAAAATATTTTCTATTATATAGCACGGAAAATGGGCATGTGAATCTGGTCACTTCTCTAATTCTCAAAAGGCTACTATAACACCTAAACTAAGTCTGCCCCAATTGTGATTTCTTTCTGTTTGTCATAGTAACTTTTGTGATATGTTTATGGGGGATATTTAGAGCTCGAAGGAGTGAAAATCACCATTTATCTGAGGATCTAAATAAATTATTTGGTATTGAAAAGAATCCCTATTTAGTAAATAACATTTCACCAAGAAAATCTTATCATATCAATCAGGTCTATAGAGAAGAGGATAGTGAAGTTAAGAAGAGAAAAATCTGGGAAGAGCAAGGAGGCCACTCATCATGAGCAAATCTTTATTTAGACAACATAAACAAACAGAAGAAATATGATTGAATAAATAAATTCAAGGCAGACTTAGGTAACATAGGCTGAAGAAGGTTTATTTAGTCTTATTCTTTGACCCTCAAGTGAGAGGCCAAGATGTAAATTATCTGAAAGAAGTCTATAAAATATTCTTAGGTATTACTGGGAAGGTGGAAGCAGAAGAAATATAGTGGCAATAAAGGGTTTGGGGTAAAGCGATTATTCCTTGCAATTTAGCATAGGCTCGGGAATAGCAAAGAGGCTAAGAAAGGCAATATTTAATTTATCAAGAGCATATGGTAACCAGGACACAAGTGAAACTTTTCACAATAAGAATTCACTTTTCCCTTGTGCTTTTAGGTTTCTAAAGAGTGTTCCTCTAACCACCCATCGAGGGTTGTGCGTTGAGAGAGGTAATAGGAGTGTTTTATTGCCATTTTACAAATCTGGGAATTGATAGGAAATTGAAAAATAATAAGTTGTCTTGGTGTGCTGTCCTTATCGAAAGTGGGATCAAGAAAAGGTCTCCATGTGCCACAGTCAGTACTTGTGCCGTCATGCAATGCTGTCTCTTTTGCAGATTAGTAACTGTACACGGGATCTAGGGCTCTCTCTCTCTCTCTCTCTCTCTCTCTCTCTCTCTCTCTCTATATATATATATATATATATATATATATATATATATATATATATATATGACAAAAAGAACAGATGGGCTTAAAAATGTTGGAGAGGGGGAAATGAAAGAAAACAGTTATGGGGTCATAGATCTAGAGTTTCAAAGGACCTCCGAGGCCATTTATTACAAACTTTATATTTTACAAATGAAGAAACTGAGGCCAGCGGAAGCCAAGATTATTCAGATGGTGGCAGCAGCAGCAGTACCATTAGGGTAGTGGTGGTCATTGTAGTAACTGGCATGTGTATAATGCTTTAAGGTTCACAAAACACATTATAAATATTATCATATTTATTCTTGCTAACATCCTGGAAGGTAGGTGCTATTATTATACCAATTTTGTAGGTCAGAAAACTGAGACTACAGGAGGTTAAGTGTCATACTGACAGGGTTGTACTGACAGCAAATGCCCAAGATTGGATTTGAACTCAGGTCTTTCTGACTCTGGTTCCACAGCTCTATCTACTGCATTACCTAGCTGCCGTATAGCAAGTGTGTGTGTGTGTGTGTGTGTGTGTGTGTGTGTGTGTGTGTAGGGAGGAAAGTTGAACATAGTACTGTTGATTCCAGACCCAGCCTTTTTCCATAGTACTAAGGTATAGTGGCAGCTCAGTGGGAGTATTTGATGGGGACTGTGTTGGATCTGGAGTCAGGAAGACTGGAGTTCAGAACCTACCTCAGACATTTACTGTGACCCTGCTGGGCAACTCACTTAACCTCCCTCAGCCTCAGTTTCTTCACCTGTAGAATGAGGATAATAATAGCTCCTACCTCTCAGAGCTGTTATGGTGATCAAATGAGTTAATGCATTACAAGTACTTTGCGAACTTTCAAGTTTTAGTGCACACATGCAGCATTCTCCATACAAGGAGCAGTCAGGCACTATTTGATAAGAGAGTGCTATATAAATGTTAGCTTTTATTACTATTAAGTACCCACTTCTCCAAAGGAGCTAGTTTGATGATGTTGTAAATATTTTACATATATATGCACATGTGTTGGTGTGTGTGTGTGTGTATAAGTCCTCCATTCAGATTCCAACCACCATGAGTCTTGGTTTGAATTGAACAAGTTTCCATGACCAAGAAAAATACCTCTTGCTGGCCAATCATCTAGTGACAAACTTCTTTAAACTTTGACTTGTCTTTGCATAATGGGCATCATTGGA
Source organism: Trichosurus vulpecula (assembly GCF_011100635.1). Classification (NCBI taxonomy): domain Eukaryota; kingdom Metazoa; phylum Chordata; class Mammalia; order Diprotodontia; family Phalangeridae; genus Trichosurus; species Trichosurus vulpecula. Next base: position 405,473,866 of record NC_050573.1, on the reverse strand, counting down.
CATGTTTAAAAGACTTTCCAGAGCAGATATTTCCCTGGCCTGCACTGGCATAGATTTCAAGAATCCAGTGGGAACTGAGCACCATGATAAAGAACTAGAATAGGAGGTTGACAGAGAAACAGTGTGGATTTTGATTTTGAAATCCAAATTCCTTATGTTACAAAGACAGTGTGATCTTCTAGTGGAAAAGGTCTGGCTTTGGAGTCAGGGATATCTAGGTTGAAATTCTGCCTCTTCCACTTACTAACCAAGAGTGAATCGATAAAACTCATTTTGGTTCAGTCAACTCTCTAAACCAGTGAAGGTGTCAGCAAACCATTAGCCTGAAGACCAAATCATACCTGTCTGTTTTTATAACTGCCTGGGAATCTAAGGATTGTTTTTACATTTTAAAGTACAATAAACCTCTTTTTTAAAAAAAAAATATAGAAGCAATTCTTAGCTTGAGGCTTGTACAAAAACAGGCTGACCACCTCCCACATGTGAACAAGACTTTCATTTCCTGCTGAGCTGAACTGATCTACAGCCTCAGGCTGCTAAGGTGAGAGAGCTGAGACTTCCATCTGCTCTAGCACAAGGCAATTTCCACCTTCTGCTTTCCCCAACAGCCTGATCTCCAGCCTACCGTGATGTGGAGAACCTTTTGTGGGAAGGCTACAGACTTTCTTTCTCTTTGACTTCAGACTTTTTATATCATGTTACACCTATCCCATGAGGGAAGAGGAAGAACAGAGTAGATAGGAAGTTCTATGCCCATCACCTGCTGTGTAGGTTTGACTGCCATCTGCTTAGACATTTTCTGCCTAATCTGCCTTCAGAGAGAAGAATAAAAATGCAACAGGGCCTCCAATTAGGGAGAGGACCATGGTTTTTCTATCTCATGCTGTGCTTGTTTCCCATCTCCTCTGGCAAGAGGAGTAGCTCTTTCCTCTCAAAGATGAACAAACTCAGACTTATTTGGGTACATCCAAGTGATTCTGAACCACTGTAGTCCATAATCCAAACACCATTCCCCAGTCTGCACCATGCAATTCTTTATTTCCATTCCCTTCAACATTCTCTCCCCAGACTTACTTCACTGTCTGCACTGGAATGCCTGTTCCATAGACAATAAACTTCCCTTCATCCTAAAATCTTTTCATCTTCCACTCCTTCCATCTTCTAGCAATCATCAAGACTTCACCGATTACACAGCCTCTGTGGCCACCCCTTCCATCATTGGCTGCATTTTCACTCATTCATTTCAGCCCATTGATTGAGGTGGGGGAGTTGGAATACTACCTATTCTCCACTGCCACTTGCGGATTCATCCTTTATCTCCAGTACTCAGTAACCTCTCTTCTTTTTTTTTAATCTTTTTTTCAAATTTATTTTTAGTTTTCAACATTCATTTCCAAAGACTACAAGATTTTGAATTACAAATTTTCTCTCCATCTCTACCCTTCCCCCACCCCAAGATGGCATGCATGATGATTGCCCCTTTCCCCAGTCTGCCCTCCCCTTCTATCACCCCACTCCCCCCCATCCCCTTTCCCTTTACTTTCTTGTAGGGCAAGATAGATTTCTATGCCCCATTGCCTATATATCTTGTCCCAGTGGCATATAAAAACAATTTTGAGGGGGGGGGCAAGGCAGAGCAATTGGGATTAAGTGACATGCCCAAGGTCACACAACTAGTAAGTGTGTCGAGTGTCTGAGGCTGGATTTGAACTCAGGTTTTCCTGACTCCAGGACCGGTGCTCTACTCACTGTGCCACCTAGCTGCCCCAAAACAAATTTTTTTAACATTCATTTTTAGAACTTTGAGTTTCAAGTTCTCTCCCTTCTTCACTTCCCCCCCCCCGCCCCATGCACCCTCCCTGAGAAGGCAAGCAATTCAATATAGTTTATACATGTATTGTTATGCAAAACACTTCCATAATAGTCATGTTGTGAAAGACTAACTATATTTCCCTCCCTCCTATCCTGTCCCCCTTTATTCGGTTTTCTCCTTTGACTCTGTCCCTTTTCAAAAGTGTTTGCTTTTGACTGCCTCCTCCCCCCAATCTGTCCTCCTTTCTATCTTTCCCCTTCCTTCATTCCCTTCCTGCCTACTTTCCTGTAAGGTAAGATACCCAATTGAATGTGTATGTTATTCCCTCCATAAACCAAATCCAATGAGAGCAAGGTTCACTCATTCCCTTTCACCTACCCCCCCTTCCCTTCCATTAAAACAGCTTTTTCTTGCCACTTTAATGTGAGATAATTTACCCCATTCTATCTCTCCCTTTCTCCTTCTCCCAAATATTTTCCTGTCATACCCATTAAGTTTTTTTAGATATCATCCCTTCATATTCAACTCACCCTATGCCCTCTGTCTATACATGTATATTCCCTTCAACTACCCTAATATTGAGAAAAATCTCAAGAGTTACAAATATCATTTTTCCATATAAGAATGTAAACAAATTAACATTAGTAAGTCCTTTATGATTTCTCTTTCCTGTTTACCTTTCCATGCTTCCCTTGATTCTTATATTTGAAAGTCAAATTTTCTATTCAGCTCTGGTCTTTTCATCAAGAATCCTTGGAAGTCCCTGATTTCATTGAAAATCCATATTTTGCCTTGAAGTATTATACTGAGTTTTGCTGGGTAGGTGATGCTTGGTTTTAATCCCAGCTCCTTTGACTTTTGGAATATCATATTCCAAGTCCCTCAATCCCTTACTGTAGAAGCTACTAGATCTTGCATTATCCTGATTGTGTTTCCACAATAGTCAAAACTACAGTTTCTTTCTGGCTGCCTGCAACACCTTCTCCTTAACCTGGGAATTCTGGAATTTGGCTACAATATTCATAGGAGTTTTCCTTTTGGGATCTTTTTCAAGGGGCAATCAGTGGATTCTTTCCATTTCTATTTTACTCTTTGGTTCTAGAAAATCAGGGCAGTTTTCCTTGATAATTTTTTGAAAGATGATATCTAGGCTATTTTTTCATCATGGCTTTCAGGTAGTCCAATAATTTTTAAATTATCCCTCCTGGATCTATTTTCCAGGTCAGTGATTTTTCCAATGAGATATTTCACATTGTCTTCCATTTTTTCATTCTTTTGGTTCTGTTTTATAATTTCCTGATTTCTCATAAAGTCACTAGCTTCCACTTAATCCATTCTAATTTTTAAGGCACTATTTTCTTCAGTGATCTTTTGAAACTCCTTTTTCATTTGGCTAACTCTGCCTTTTAAGGCATCCTTTTCCTCATTGGCTTTTTGGAGTTCTTTTGCCATTTGGGTTAGTCTATTTTTTAAGGTGTTATTTTCTTCAGTATTTTTTGAGTTGCTTTTAGCAAGCTGTTGATTCATTTTTCATGATTTTCTTGCATTACTCTAATTTCTCTTCCCAATTTTTCCTCTACTTCTCTTACTTGATTTTCCAAATCCTTTTTGAGCTCTTCTATGCCTTGAGGTCAATTCATACTTTTTTTGGAGGCTTTTGAAGTAGACTCTTTGACTTTGTTGACTTCTTCTGGCCCTGTGTTTGGATCTTCTTTGTCATCAAAGTAAGATTATATAGTCTGAGTCCTTTTACACTTCCAGCTCATTTTCCCAGCCAATTACTTGAATTTGAGCTGTTTGTCAAGGTATGACTGCTTTCAGAGTGGAGAGTGCTCTGTGCCAAGCTTCGGGGGTTTTGTGCTGCTGTTTTCAGAGCTACTCCTATTTTGAGGTGGTATGATACTCCTTTCCTGGGCTGTGCTCAGGTCTGTGAGTGCAAGCACTCCTTTCTGCCCTGTAACTATCAGGAGGACTCCCTCTCCACAGCCACTACAGGCTCTGCCACCCAGGCACTCCTCCTTCCTCAAGGACTGCCAACCAGGACTGCGGCCCAGATCCAAGCAGGGCAAAGCAAGAGAACCCTGCGTCAGCACCAGCAAATAGATCCCTGCACTCCTGCTCTGATCAGCCACCTGATTTCCCCCACCATCTGTGGGCCTGGATCTCCGGAAGCAGCCACTGCTGCTGCTGCAGCAGCCACCTCCACCACCCTGGGGCTAGGACCAGATGGCACCCATCTCTCACCCAGTCCAACAGTGACTTGCTATGTTCTGTTTGGCATTTGTGGGCTGAGGAGTGTGATAACTACCCCCAGATGACAGTGATTCAGTGATCTGAGGCCTGCTCTGCCCTCTTTGTCTGTACTGGCATGGCCCATGCTGGGTTTCCCTCTGCTCCCAGCACAGTGGGATAGACCCTTCCCAGCAACCATCCAGGCTGTCTTGGGCTAGAGACTTGTTTCACTCTGTCATTTTGTGGGTTCTGTAGCTCTAGAGTTTTTTTAGAGTTATTTTTACAGGTGTTTGGAGGGATTTGGGGGAGAGTTCAAGCAAGTCCCTGATTCCATACTGCCATCTTGGCTCCACCCCAAACCTCTATTCTTTGGAGGTCCATGAAATCCATACCCATTACCCAATCGAAATCCTTATATCTGTTGTTTACCAACTTCTAGGCCATTCCCTGTCCTTCCTCAACAAGTTAAACAAATAGAGAGGGAATTTGTATAGCACCTATCATGTGCCAGGCACTGTACTAAGTGCTTTACAAATATTATCTGATTTGATACTTATGACAAACCTGCAAAGCAGGTTTTAATATTATTCCCATTTTATAGTTAAGGAAACTGAGGCAAACAGAGGTTAAGTGAATTTCCCACGGTCACACAGCTAGGTCCAGTACCTGACTCACAATGGTCCCTCCTCCACAACTCCTGCTTACACTAGGAAATTCCAACATATATATTGACTGTCCCTTAAATACCCTAACCACTCAGTTCCTCAATTTACTCACTTATTTCTCTGCCCTACCATTAACTACACACTAAAGTGGGCATACCCTTAATTTTGCCACCACCCACAAATGTACCACTTCCATGTTCAAGAATTCCTAAATCTTCTTATCTAACCAGAATCTATTGGCTTTCTACTTTTCCCTTCCTTTATCAAAACCCTTATCAACACAATGCCCTCCAATCCTCCGACTGTCAGTCTTCTCTCAGGTCATCAACCTGCACTAGCTACTCTCTCTTCCTTTTTCTCCACCAGTTGTACTCTATATCATACTCTTCTCCTGTGTCCCTAGCTCTTTGGAAGAACTAAGTATGATCTACCAAGCCTCAGCCTTGGATCACTCCCATCATTTTCTGCTGATGAAGTGATGAAAATTATGCAACCATTCCATCTGGGTGAACTACAAATTTATAAACAATTTCAACTGGGCTCTCAGTGCTGCTAGGTACTCCCTTATTAACTCACTATTCCATTCTGCATAGGAACTCTTCCAAACCTTTTCAAGCTCTCCACAAATCTATGACTTGCCCTTTTCCTACCCTCTCAGCTAAGAACCTTGCCTTATATTTTACAGAAAAGATTGAGGTTATTTGCCATGAGCTCCTTCTCCCTTCTTGCTTATATCAAATCAAATGCCTTTTGCCACTGTCTCCTCCTTCATCCCTGTCTCAAAGAAGACAAACACCTCTACCTGCATGAGTAATCCCATTTCATCCCACCTTCTCCACTACATTGCCTACCCTGTCATCCCCACTTTATCACTTATCTTCAACTTCTCCCTAAGAGCTCATTCTCTTATACCTACAAACATGTCTATATCTCCTCTGTTCTCTCTCCCTCTCTCTCTTTCTCTCCCTCTCTCTCTCTCGCGCTCTCTCTCTCTGTCTCTCTCTCTCTCTCTCTTTCTCTCTCTTTCTCTCTCTCTCTCTCTGGCAATTGGGGTTAAGTAACTTGCCGTAGGTCACAAGCCAGTAAATGTCTGAGGCTGGATTTGAATTCAGTTCCTCTTGACTCCAGAGCCAGTGCTCTATGCACCGTGTCACCTAGCTGCCCCAATCTCCTCTATTCTCAGATAAAAACTTTAACTTGATCCCTCCACCCCTGTGAACTATTGTTCTATATTTCTTTTGCATTTAATGGCTGAAGACCCTGAGAAGGTCATCTATAATAGCTGTCTCCACTGTCTTTCCTCTCACTATCTTCTTAACTTTATAATCTAGATTCTGACCTCATCATCACACCAAAACTTCTCTCTCCAAAGTTCCCAATAATTTAATTACCAAAGTCAATGGCCTGTTCTCAATCTTCATTCTTTATGACCTTTCTGCAGCCTTTGATACTGTTGATCATCCTTTTCATTTTCAATAGGAGTGATTTAGTTTTTTTCTCCCATTTTTAAAAATCAAATTAACAAATGATTTATTTTTTTTTACAAAAACAACTCCTAGTTTTATTTATTAATTCAATGGGTTTTTACACTCAATTTTATTAATCTCCCCCTTAATTTTTAGCAATTCCAATTTAGTGTTTATTTGGAGATTTTTAGTTTGTTCTTTTTCTAGTCTTTTTTAATTGCACAACCAATTAATTGGTTTGCTCTTTCTCTATTTTATTTTATTTTATTGTTAAGCTCAAAACAATGGCATTTACTAAAATGGAATAGTAAAGGCAGTAACTACAAAATGTTACCCCCACAAATACATACAACATCCATGGGAAGAATAGGTACAGGCATTGAGTTCTGTGGTAGTGAGAAATACTTTTAGGAAACATGTGACCAAGGCAAATCAAATCTCAAATACCACAGGTCCTCCATGTTCCTTTTCCCCTCATGAAATTCCCATGCTACTCTCAATTGCCTCTAATGCATCTTTGAATCCATTGCTGCCTCTCTTCTCTACTATAAGGAGCCATTCTCTTTGAAAATTCTTCCTCCTTCCAGTCACTACCTATTAGTTTCCATGGCTGAACATAGAATATGTGTGTTGGCTTGCTCAACTATATCTCAAACTCTTTCAAACCCCTTACTTATGATGTAAATTACTTTTTTTCTTCCCTCCTCCCCCCACCCAAGTGATAGCTAGCATTAGGCAGAAATAGGTGTGTGTGTGTGTGTGTGTGTGTATTAAGATTAAGAGCTCATTGAAAACAGGGGCTTTCTTGTGTCTCTTTTTGTATCTGCTACACTTGCCACAATGCCTATCACATGGTAGGTACTTAATAAATGCTTATCGACTGACTTCTTAGATTTGGCTGTGAGACAATAGTTTGCAGGCCTCTGCTCTAAGCCATAGATGGATTGACATATTACACACACACACACACACACACACACACACATACACACACACATACACACACTCACACACATATGTGTCTGTGTGTTAGTGTGTGCATGTACACCCATACATATGTGTATATATAAATTTATATATTATATTGTATTGTATTACATTATATTATGCTGTTATACCTTAAATTCTTGAAATGAAACTTTTAAAAAGTTTTTTTGTTTATAATTTTACAAGATGAACTGATAATTTATTCTCTTATTTTCTAAAGATTTCAATAGGGACAAGACTTGTGACTTCCCTGGTGGCAATTCCCTCTGGTTCAATAACTCATCTGCAACTTCGTAAAGAGGTGCCAAGAGCACTGAGAGGTTAAATGACTTACCTAGGGCCACAAAACAAATGTGTGTCAGAAACAGGACTTGAACTTTAGTCTTTTTTTTTTGAGGGGGGAATGCAGGGCAATTAGGGTTAAGTGACTTGCCCAAGGTCATACAGACAGTAAGTCTGTCAAGTGTCTGAGACCATTTTTGAGCTCAGGTCTTCCTGACTCCAGGGCCAGTGCTCTATTCACTGCAACACCTAGCTGCCCCTCTGTTTTTTTTTTTTTTTTGGCTTTCAGCCTAGTACTCTATTCACCATGCCATATTGACTTCTTTTTGTTTTAGCATTCTTTACTATATACAATACTTTCTGTGGCATTCTCCAGGCACTGTCAAAATAAAGAAAGTCCTAGTTAGGTCATCTCTCCCACTAGTATTTTTAATTACACAGTGGGTATTAGTTCAGAGTCAAACTTTATTTCTCTTGGTACGATTAGTGTTAATTTCACTTAATAAAGACTATCAGTGCCCCTTGTATTATTGGGATGGCTCCAAGAATTTCCCAGAGAGAAGCACTGTACAACTAAACTGTTCACTACCCAACCTTGAGATGAAGCTAAAAAAAGCTGTGTTAAACATTGAAATAGTTAAAATCAATAAAAAATAAAGACTGCTTAAGGAATGGTTGTGTTGGAATTCCCTAAGACTACAGGCTATTTTCCTTTCTTTAATCTTTGGTCTGTTGATAATGCTGACTAAAAAAAAAAAATTAGTGTACCTTTAACAAGTGTCCCATTGTTCTAATTTTAAACAGTTTTGATTAGTATCACTAGAGATTACAAAACTGTTCTCATTCTAGATTAAATCCTCATATAAATTTCCCTTACAACATTCAGTTCCCTGAAGTGTTTGGCAATAATTCAGTACACACTCCTCAACTCACAAATGCCAAAGACAACATAGCAAGTCAGTGGGAAAACTGTTGGACCTGGGTGAGAGATGGGTGCCATCCGGCCCTAGCCCCAGGGTGGTGGAGGTGGCTGCTGCAGCAGCAGCAGTGGCTGCTTCCGGAGATCCAGGCCCACAGATGGTGGGGGAAATCAGGTGGCTGATCAGAGCAGGAGTGCAGGGATCTATTTGCTGGTGCTGACGCAGGGTTCTCTTGCTTTGCCCTGCTTGGATCTGGGCCGCAGTCCTGGTTGGCAGTCCTTGAGGAAGGAGGAGTGCCTGGGTGGCAGAGCCTGTAGTGGCTGTGGAGAGGGAGTCCTCCTGATAGTTACAGGGCAGAAAGGAGTGCTTGCACTCACAGACCTGAGCACAGCCCAGGAAAGGAGTATCATACCACCTCAAAATAGGAGTAGCTCTGAAAACAGCAGCACAAAACCCCCGAAGCTTGGCACAGAGCACTCTCCACTCTGAAAGCAGTCATACCTTGACAAACAGCTCAAATTCAAGTAATTGGCTGGGAAAATGAGCTGGAAGTGTAAAAGGACTCAGACTATATAATCTTACTTTGATGACAAAGAAGATCCAAACACAGGGCCAGAAGAAGTCAACAAAGTCAAAGAGTCTACTTCAAAAGCCTCCAAAAAAAGTATGAATTGACCTCAAGGCATAGAAGAGCTCAAAAAGGATTTGGAAAATCAAGTAAGAGAAGTAGAGGAAAAATTGGAACAAGAAATGAGAGTGATACAAGAAAACCATGAAAAACAAGTCAATGACTTGCTAAAGGAGACTCAAAAAAATACTGAAGAAAATAACACCTTAAAAAATAGACTAACCCAAATGGCAAAAGAACTCCAAAAAGCCAATGAGGAAAAGGATGCCTTAAAAGGCAGAGCTAGCCAAATGAAAAAGGAGTTCCAAAAGATCACTGAAGAAAATAATGCCTTAAAAATTAGAATGGAGCAAGTGGAAGCTAGTGACTTTGTGAGAAATCAAGAAATTATAAAACATCTTCCCATTTTGATTGAAAATTTAATACTATCAGTTATTCCAGCTTTTCAGCTGATAGGGTTGACCATATTCCCCATCATATGTCTCCCTTCGTTTCCTTCACCCAACAGTCTCATAGGTGGACTCTGAACATATAGTATTTTGACTATGCTGTCTTCTAATCAAAAATGGCTGCCATGTTTTACTGGCATTCCTGACCTTCCATAATCTATTCAGTATACTTTTCCTAATTTATCTCACAGGACTCCTCTTAATGTACTCTGTATTACAGCCAATCTGGAATCTTCTCTGAATCTTATTCCTATAGGCATCAGAGGGTGTATCTGTAAAGTACATGTGTGCTCACATTTAAGTAGTCCTTATTATCATAAAATGTATGGCTATTCCATGTATGTGGAGTGTTTCACATAAATATCACATCTTAGATTTAAATAAAATTTCAAGGTGACAGTGCTTTGAATATATCCTCTCATTTGACTCTCACAACAAGTCTATGAGATAGGTAGTTGATGTATAATTATGCCTATTTTACAAAGGAAATGTTTCTTAGAGAGTTTGTTAGCCAGATATTAGATGAGAGCCCAGATTCAGACTCACATCTTTTGACTCCAAAGTTGATTTCTCTCTTACTTTTCCCACAATGTTCCCACAACTTTATGTTGTCTGTGCTTATATGGCTATATAGTGATCACTTTAGCATAGTGATCTTGGTGTACTGAATATAATCTGCATCCTGTGCCTCCGGAATTCAAAGAAGGATCTACTATATGTAAGAATAATTTAACTAAAGAACAATTATAAGTAATTTGTAGAATTTAATCTGACTCTTATGAAGCAAAATATTGCTCACAAATTTTACTTTGGTTCCCAAGGATTGTTCTAAGACCTTATCCACTTATAAGCAACGTTTTATGGAGCTGACAGAAAGAGTTAATGAATTCAGCTGTTTGTTGCAATCCTTTCCTTTAGAAAACTGAGCTGATACTCAGCAGCAAGTGGGGAGTGATAAGTTGTGTAACAGGTTACGAAATTCTTATGAAAGTATATTTGCTAAGTATTGATTGACTTACAGTGATAAATAATTTAATTTTTTCCAGGAAATCAACTGTGTATTTCATTTTCTATTGATTAGCCTATAAATAAATGCTGAATGAGTCTTAGAAACATGCCTGTATTTACTCTTCTAATCTACTGGCTCAGCTGAATTATTATTTGCATCAATTTTATGAAGAAAGAACAAGGGTTGAGTGTATAGCCAGCCACAATAACATGCTTATATTCTTCCAAATCATTCTTAAATAATCAGAAATTCAGGGTTGGTATTTTTTTTATCAGTATGGTTAGTGCTTTCACCAAAGAAGAATATAGTCCCATCATGCTTTAGTAAATAATCTTTGAGTTGTCAAGAAAAAACACCTATTGGCCAATGTTTTAGTGAGCTGCTCCACATTAAGACAAGGTTCATCTCTGTACCTTTCCATCTTGGTTGGACATGCCAGAGCTTGTGTTCTACTGATATAACCTTGGTGAACCTAGAGTAACTTCCATTCCAAAATAAGGCACCAATCAAGGTAGACGTGTAGTATAACAAGGTTCAAATTTTTATACACTGATTATCAAAGAGATATATATTTATGAAAATAGAGAAAATGGACATTTTTTATGCTATAGCACTTTCAAAGACATTGGAAACTCCAGATTCTGGAGACTCCTAAATGTGTACCATATTTTGGTCAATTATCTAGTTCCATCTTCTTGTCCTTTTGGAGTAAGGATTACAGCTAAGTTTTCCTAGATTTGTGAAAGTAAGTTTGTAAACGACTTCATTCATGGAAGGGGACCCTAGATTATATTGAGTTTCAGGCAATAAAGACAAGGAGAGATTCTCAAGGTTACTCCCACTACTATCCTTTTCATTTATTGTCTTTTCCCATCTTCCCCAAACTTCCCAGAAACTTAGTCTTATTCCTATATCTGTATACAACACAAAGAACATGTGGGTCTATTGGCCAAAACAAACAAACAAACATGATTCTAGATATCTGTGCGATATTAGGAAAATTATTTATTCTCTTTGAAGGTTTCTAATCAGCAAAAATTGCCCTCCCTACCTGAAGTCACATCACTACTACTTATTTATTTACCCTCTTAATTCAGAGATCAAGGGTTGGTGAATGAGCAGAGTGACAGAAAAGTAGCACACACATATACACGTAGAACCAAGGAAATGAGAAAATTTAAAGATAGAGGAAAAATAATTTTTGGAGGAGGTACAAGTTTTAGGAAGAAAGATTCTAGGTTTTGTGAGACAAAAGAAAGATAAGATGGGGTTGAGAGAAGCAACATAAATTATGGAGAAGCCATTTTAGACTCTTCTTTGTACACCTATTTATTTTATTCCTTTTTTTCTAAGTATTGGGACTCCAGTTTTGAGTGTTCTTCATTTACTGAGAAATAGATTGTCAGGAAAGCAGAAGAAATAAAAAAGGTGAAAAAAATTAGAAGTAGCAGAAAATCACACAATGCTGGAACATTCACAATTCAATTTTAAAAACTCAGCAAACATTTATAAATATCTACTATGTACAGACATAGACATGAGTGGTGGAGAAAATGAAAGCTTTAGTTAAGACACAATCTGTATGCTCATGGAGCTAATAGTCTAGTAGACAGTGAAGACAATTGTAGATAATTAAAATATATATGGAGACATCTTGTCAAGATGTGAGGGAAAGACTCACTTAGAATGACCTCTTAAATTCAATTCTTTGACTTAGAAATCTTTGAATTAGATAAACATAATGGATTCGGGGATGGGTAATTATTTTTCTTATTAAGAGAATATTAACAATATTTAGTAAGCATTTTAATTTTACAAAGAAAATAGTATATTTTTTTAACTGCTAGAGTGTAAAAACTATGGAGAGTGAGTTGGGAGGAATTCTTTGAGTTATAGTTCTCATTGGCAAATACAATGAAGATTGTTTACACTTTTCTCTGATTATTTTTAGCTTTTTTTGTGTGTTCCACCTTGCTCCTTATCACACTGCTGACCTCCATTAATGTCCATTGTTATTATCATCAACAATGGCTCAAGTCTTTGAATTTTTTACATTTTATTTCCTCTGGATCTATTAGGAGACATTGTAATTAGCTGTGTTGTTAGTTGTGTCTCTTGCCCATAAAAAGAGAACATTATTACCTAGGCAGACTGCCTTGAAAGCTGTTTCTTGATTAGTTATTGCTAAATTTGTCTCATCATTAAAAGGTATAATTGGTTTTGTATTAGATTTTCAACTTCCCAGAATAATTTTCTCTGCTCAGTGAAATCAGACTCTTATAGTGTAGAAGATTAGCACCTCTCCTGTCTCATTTTTTCCCCTACCCACCAGGCCCCCATCCTGTCACCAATTTCTATAAGCCTGTATTCTTATAACTGATAACAGCTTTAGGTGCTACTCCTCAGAGGGATACTTACATTTTAGAAGGCCAAGAAATCTTTAAGGCACTAATAAATAAATTGGTACTATTGAAATCTCAGGTACCATATCAGTGGAAAACAGGTAGAGAGCCTTTTAGCACCCTTCAGATGCTACAAATAAGGTGAGATCTTCTCTGTCTTGAGATAATCCTTAGTTTCTCTTGGCTAATTATGAGATTAGCCTTAGCTTTTTGTATCCAAAAGTCCTTATAATTTAGGTCATAGGCTCAGAGGTATAAAGCAGGGATAAACCGTAGAGTACATCTAGACCAACTTTCTCATTTTTTTCCAGATGAGGAAACTGAGGCCTGAGGAGGTTAAGTAACTTGCCCACAAATAGGTAGTGTCAGATGTGAGGTTGGAATCCACCACCTAGCTGAATACAGTTATGATGGTGGGGGGAGGGGATAGTTTGATTAATGATTTATTTAAATCATTTTATAATGAAGCTAGACTGCTTTAGCAATGAATAAAGGTTAATTAATTTAAAAGAAGTAGGGTGTGTGTGTGACTCATACCTTAATAGTAATAATGGTTTACATTTATATAGAACCTTAAAGTTAGCAAAATGTTGTACAAACATCTATGTGATTCTCACAATAGCACTGGCAATTAGATACCATGGATGCTAACATTCCCGTGTAAAATATAAAACTTGCATTCTAGTGAAGCCATTACCTAAACTGATCTTTTTGGGGGAGGGTTGGGATACATTTCATAGATATCAGCCAAATTCTTACCCAGCTTACTCCAATATTGATTCTAACAGGAGCCTTCTCTGATTAGTTGGTTGGTTGGTTGTTGTCCTTCGTTCTTGAAGAAGACCAAAATGACATCACTATGCTAGTGTCAAGTTATAGTGTGTTAGACTGTGGATGATCAGACAAATATGAGCTTGGAATAGTCTAGCAGAAGTCAGGCACAAATAGTTCATGTGAACACTTGGGGTGGATTCTCTAAATTTGTGCATCTCATGTTTCTTTTGAGTTACATAATTTCTGCTTTGCTCATAGAGCATAGCACCTTCTCTGATGAAGGCACACCATCATAGATAGTCCTGTGCCAGTGTCTCAATCAATTCCAAAGTTCTTAAGAGAGATCTTGAGAGTGTCCTGTATCATGTTATTTGACATTTTCCTGAATATCAAGCAAAGGGTGGTTGATCTTAAATGAAAATTAGAAAGCTGTGAATTACAATACAAGAATGTTGCAGAATTTGCAAATGGAGAGAAGCCTCATGAATTAATTCTACCAGTGGTAATAAAAGTTTCTGATAGTCTGAAACTAAAGCTAGGCAGCAACATATCTGAGGCAGGAACTGGAAAGACCATGCATGTTATCTCTAAGTAAATATTTATAGGTCACAATTTCCCCCATTAAGGAAAATCAATAGCAATTACCAATTGAATTAAATAGAAGTTGATTGATAAATCATACTCTTAGGTGACCTTCTCCATTCCTCCTTTGTCATGTCATCTAAGAGGAAGGTTGAAATCATTCACCTGTCACTGGCTAAGTGCAAGGAATTGGAAAAGATCTCTACTGTAAGCAAACCTACAAAAACACCGAACAAACCTTGTATCTTCAATGCTTACCTCCTAACAGAGTTCAGCTAAATCAGTGGTTAAATGAAAAAGGAAGGGCTGTGTGGATACCAAAATTTGTTCAATCTTACAGGAAAATAAATGCCATCTGGTTAACTGGGCAAAGTTTAATGGGTGAGTGGAATCTTGGTAAAATGTTAACAGAGCTCCAAGGTAGAATGTCATTGGAATGAAAACAGCTGAATGAATAAAACAAAAGTTCAGGAAAAGTCAAATCACTCATTTTGACAAACAGACATTCTATATCCATAGTTAAGTAGGATACATTCTTCATTATTCCTCCTTATAAAACAAAAAGATTAATTGAAGGATTGTTCTTTTTCAGTTGTAGCTTTGAAGAGGTAAAGTTGATTGTGCCAGTGAATCTCATTGCCCTCAGATCTACACAAGGAACTGGTCTATTTCAGGCTGGCATACTCCAAATCATCCAGTTTCCTTCTTCTCTCCAAATGTCTTCTCTGTTGTTTCTAGTATTTACTCACAGTCTTTATAAAATCCTCTTTTGAATTTCCCATTCATGATTTTCTTCCTTCCTAACTTATTTGTTGCCCTAGAAGTCTGGCAGAAAGAAAGAACCAGAGAGAGAGAGAGAGAGAGAGAGAGAGAGAGAGAGAGAGAGAGAGAAAAGGAAGGAAGGAAGGGAGGGAGGAAGGAAGGAAGGAAAGAAGGAAGAGAACGAAAGAGACAGGAAGGAAGGGAGGGAGGGAGGAAGAAAGAAAGAAGGAAAGAAAAGAGCATGTGTTAGTCTGTATTCAGATCATCAGTTCTTTCTATGGAGGCAGATAGCATTTTTTATTATGAGTCCTTTGGGATTGTCTTGGATCATTATACTGCTGAGAATAGCTAAGTCATTCAATGTTGTTCATGGTACAATACTGCTGTTACTGTGTACATTGTTCTCCTGGTTTTATTCACTTCACTCTGTATCACTTCATCTATATCTTTCCAAGTTTTTTCTGAGAGCATCTTGCTTGTCCTTTCTTATAGCAAAATAGTATTTGGTCACAACTGTACACCACAAGTTGTTCAGTGATTCCCCAAATGATGGGCATCCCCTCACTTTCCAATTCTTAGCAACTACAAAAAAAGATGATATGCATATTGTTGTAACTATAGGTCCTTTACCTTTCTCTCTTTTATCTCTTTGGGATTCAGACCTAGTAGTGGTATTGCTGGATCAAATGGTATGCACAGTTTTATAGATCTTTGTATATAGTTCCAAATTCTAGTCTAGAATGGCTGGATCAGTTCACAACTCCACCAACAGTACATTTTTGCCCCAGTTTTCCTACATCCTCTCCAACATTTATCATTTTCCTTTTTTTTTGTTATATTAACCAATCTGACAGGTGTTAAGCAGCATCCCAGAGTTGTGTAATTTGCTTATCTCTAATCAATAGTGCTTTAGAGCATTTTTTTTTGTTCTGTGTGTTTTATTGATTTTTTAAAATTTATTTTTTTTTATTTTTAGCTCACAAAACTCAGTTCCACAAATTTTGGAGCTCAAAATTTTCTCCCCCTCCTTCTCTTCTCCCTTCCCACCCCAAAGGCAGCATGCAATCCGATATAGCTTCTTCATATACCTTCACATTAAACTTATTTTCACAACAGTCAAGTTGTAAAGAAGAATTATAACCAATGGAATGAGCCATGAGAAAGAAGAAACAAAACTGGAAAAAAAGAAGAAACAAAAACAAAAAAAGAAGAAAAAAGAAAAAAGAGAGAGAAAATAGTTTGCCTCAATCTGTAATTGAACTCCTTAGCTCTTTCTCTGGATGTGGATAGCTTTTTTCATCATGAGTCTTTTGGAGATGTATTAGAACCCTTGCATTGCTGAGAAGAGATAAGTCTATCAAAGTTAGTCCTCACAGATACCGTATATCTGTAATCATGTATAATGTTCTCCTGGTTCTATAGAACATTTTTATATGACTACAGATAGCCTTGATTACTTTGTCCGAAAACTGCCTGTTCATACCCTTTGACCATTTATCAGTTGAAGAATGACTGGCATTCCTATAAATTTGACTCAGTTCTCTATATATTTGAGAAATGAGGCCTTTATTAAAGATATTTGCAGTAAATTTTTCCCCAGTTTTCTGATTTCCTTCTAATTTTGGTTGCATTGGTGTTTTTGTGCAAAAACATTTTAATTTTATGTAATCAAAACAATCCATTTTATATACAGGGAAATGAGTCAAATTTATAGGAATAAAAGTCATTCCCCAATTGAGAAATGGTCAAAGAATATGAAGAAGCAGTTTTCAGAGGAAGAAATTAAAGATATCTATAGGCATATGAAAAAATGTTCCAAATCACTATTGATTAGAGAAATGCAAATCAAAAAACCTCTTAGGTATGGTATCTCTCCTGTCAGATTGGCTAACATGACAAAACAGAAAAATGATAAATGCTGGAGAGGATATGGGAAAATCAGAATATTAATACATTGTTGGTGGAGTTATGAAGAGATCCAGCCATTATGGAGAGCAATTTGGAACCATTCCCAAAGGACTATAAAAATATGCATACCCTTTGACCCATCAATACCACTCCTAGGGCTATATCCCAAAGAGATCAACAAGTGGGAAAGGGACTGTGTGTACAAAAATATTTATAGCAGCTCTTTTTGTGGTAGCAAAGCATTAGAAATCAAGGGGATGCCCATCAATTGGGGAATGGCTGAACAAGTTGTGGTAAATGAATGTAATGGAATACTATTGTGCTATAAGAAATGGGGAAGATACAGACTTCATAATAACCTGGAAATACCTATATGATATGATGCTGAGTGAGGGGAGCAGAACCAGGAGAACAGATATATGGATTCTGCGAGCACTAACCCTGATAGACTTTGCTCTTCTCAGCAATACAAGGCTCAATGACAGCTCCAAGGGACTCATGATGGAAAAAGCCATCTACATCCAGAGAAAGAACTGTGGAGTCTAAATGGAGATTGAGGCAAACTATTTGCTGTCTCTTTTTTCTCTTCTTTTTTGGTTTTATTTCTTCTCTCTCATGATTCATTCCATTGGTCATAATTCTTCTTTACAACTTCACTATTGTGTAAATAAATTTAATGTGAAGGTTTATATAGAATCTATAGCAGACTACATGCTGTCTTGAGGGGAGAGGGGAGGGGAGGGAAGGGAAGAAAATTTGAAACTCAAGAACATGAAGAACTGAGTGTTATAAACTAAAAATAAAAAATGTAATTAAAAAATCATTCATTTTACATTTCAGAATGCTCTTTATATCCTTTTTTTGTCCTAAATTCTTCCCTTCTCATAGATCTAACAGGTAAACTATTCCTTGATTTCCTAATTTGCTTATGGTATTACCTTTTATGTTTAAATCACACACCCATTTTGACCTCATCTTGGTATATGGTATGAGATGTTAGTCTACACCTAATTACTGCCATACAATTTTCAAGTTTTCCCAGCAGGTTTTTGTCAAATAATGAGTTTTTGTTCCAAAAGCTTGGATCTTTGGGTTTATCATATACTAAATTACTATGGTCATTTACTACAAAGGTATTATGGACCTAATCTATTCCACTGATCAGTATATTTCTTAGCCAGTACCAGATTGTTTTGATGATTGCTACTTTATAATACAGTTTGAGATCTGATATGGCTAGACCACTTTCCTTCACATTTTTTAATTGAATCCTATAATGTTCTTTTTTCTTCCAGATGAATTTTATCATTTTTTCTAGCTCTATAAAATACATTTTTGGTAGTTTGATTGGTATGCCACTTAGTAAGTGGATTAACTTAGGTAGAATTGCCATTTTTGTTATATTAGCTCAGCCTACCCACAAGCAGTTAATATTTTCTAATTGTTGATATCTGACTTTATTTGTGTGAAAAGTGTTTTGTAATTGTGCTCTTATAGTTCCTAAGTTTGTCTTGGCAGTTAGACTCCCAAATATTTTATAATGTATACAGTTATTTTAAATGGATTTTCTCTTTCTATCTCTTCTTGCTGGAGTTATTGGTAATATATAGAATGCTGGTGATTTCTATGAATTTGCTTTGTATCCTGCAACTTTGCTAAAGTTATTAATTGTTTTAACTAGTATTTTACTTGATTCTGTAGGATTCTCCAAGTTTACTATCATATCATCAAGAGTGATAGTTTTGTTTCCTCATTGCCTATTCTAATTCTTTCAATTTCCTTTTCTTCTCTTGTTGCCATAGTTAGTATTTATATTACAATATTGAATTGTGGTGGTGATTATAAGCATCCTTGCTTCACCTCTGATTTTCTTAGCTTCTAGTTTATCTCCATGACAGGTGGTGCTTCTTGATTTTGGATGGATATTACTAATCATTTTAAGGAATGCTTCATTTATTCCTATGCTCTCTAGTATTTTCAATAAAAATAGGTGTTGTACTTTGTCAAAGTCTTTTCTACATCTACAGATATAATCATATGATTTCTGTTGGTTTTGTTATTTGCTATTGATATGGTTAGCTATATTGTTAGTTTTCCTAACATTGAGCCAGCACTACATTACTGGTATGAATCCCACCTGATCATAGTGTACAATCCTTGTGATACAATGCTATAACCTCCTTGCTAGCGGTTTATTTATAATTGTCACATCAATATTCATTAGACAAAATGGTCTATAGTTTTCTTTCTCTATTTTTGCTCTACCTGCTTTAGGTATTAGAACCATATTTGTGTCATAGAAAGGAATTTGGTAGGACTCTTTCTTCACCTATTTTTCCAAATAGAACATATTTTGGGATTAATTGTTCTTTAAATGTTTTGTAAACTTCACTCTTGAATTTTCAATATTGTACTGGAAATGTTAGCTTTAGCAATAATAGAATAAAAAGAAATTAAAGGAATTGGAATAGGCAAAGAAGAAACAGAAGAAACAAAGCTATCACTGTTTGCAGATGATATACTTAGATAATCCTAGAGAATCAAGTAAAAAACTACTTGAAATAAAAACAACTTTAACAAAGTTGCTGGATATAAAATAAACCCATATAAATCATTAGCATTTCTGTATATTACTAACAAGGCCCAACAGCAAGTGATAGAAAGAGAAAATCCATTTAAAATCACTGTAGACATTAAAAAATATTTGAGAGTCTACCTGCCAAAACAAAACCAGGAACTGAATGAACACAATTATTTTTCAACAAATAGAGTCAGAACTAAATAACAGGAAAAATGTCAGTTGTTCTTGGGTAGGCTGAGCTAATATAATAAAAATTACAGTTGTACCTAAATTAATTTGCTTATTCAGTGCCATACCAATCCAACTACCAATTATTATTTTATCAAGCTAGAACAAGTAGTAACAAAATTCATCTGGAAGAACAAAATGTCTAGAATATCAAGGAAATCAATGAAAAGAAATTTAAGAGAAGATGGCTTAGCTATACCAGATCTTAAATTGTGTTATAAAACAGAAATCATCAAGACTGCTTGGTACTGGCTAAGAAATAGAGTAGTGAATCAGTAGAATGGGTTAGGTACACAAGAAACAGTAGTTAATGACAATAGTAATCTACTGTTTGATAAACTCAAGACTCCAGCTTCTGGGATACGAACTCACTATTTGACAAAAACTGCTGGAAAAACTGGAAAATAGTATGGAAGAAACTGGGCATAGACCTACCTCTTGGACAATTGTAATATCAATTAAGCTAGCACTTTTTTTACTGTTTTAGAATGCTAAATTAATTAAATGTCTTTGATTAAGCCTTACTAGGTGCAAAGTCCCAGGCCCAAACCCCTATCTACTAGGTGCTAAGCTGATGATGTGGGTGTGAAGTCCTTGGGGCCCTAAGGGGAGTTGCTAAGACCAGAGCCAATAGTATGCGCCTAAGTTCTGGTCCCTCAGATGATGTTTGATGACATCCAAAGACTGTATAAAAAGAGAGAACAGAGCTATTTCTTGAGGCTCTCACTCTTGGAGGAGTGTTGATGTGGAGACTCTGGGCAGATGTAATTAAGAGCCCTTCAGCTTGTGAACCCAGATCTTGATGTCTTCTTGGTAATTATGAATTGTATTTGTTCTATTTATAATGTACCTTTGTAATTTGTATTTGCTCTGAAATTCAGAGTATTGGCTTTTTCCCTTGAACTAAGTGAATGATATTTGTATTTTGGATTGAAATAAGATTGCTAATCCCTTAACGTTACTTTCCTTAGTAAAGCAAATCAAAAGAATCTGTGCTGGCAGCATTCTTGTTGTTGGGCTTGTGTTGATCTTTTACCCCTACAGCAGCTGCTAGCCGAATTGTTGCAACAACAATATACCAAAATAAAGTCTAAATGGATACATGATTTGGATATAAAGGCTGATACTGTAAGCAAACTGGGAGAGTAAGGAATAATTTACCTGTCAGATTTATGAAGAATGAAAGAATTTATGACAAATCAAGAGCTAGAGAACATTATGAAATGCAACATGGATGATTTTGATTACGTTAAATTGCAAGCTTTTACACAAACTAAGCCAACGCAACCGAGATCAGGAGGGAAGCAGAAAACTGGGAAAGAATTTTTACAACCAGTGTCTCTGACAAAGGCCTCATTTGTAAAATATATAGAGAGCCGAGTCAAATTTATAAGAACTTAAGTCATTCCCCAATTGATAAATGGACAAAAGATATGACAATTTTCAGAGGAAGAAATAAAAGTTATCTATAGTCATATGAAAAAATGCTCTAAATCACTATTTATTAGAGAAATGCAATCCAAAACAACTCTTAGGTATTACATCATATCTATCAGAGTGGCTAACATGACAAAACAGGAAAATGATAAATGCTGAAGATGTGGGAAAATTAACACTAAAGCATTGTTGGTGAAGTTGTGAACTGATCCAACCATTTTGGGGAGTAATTTGAAATTATGCCCATAGGGCTATAAAAATGTGCATACCCTTTGACCCAGCAATACCACTTCTAGGTCTTTATCCCAAAGAGATCATAAAAATGGGAAAAGGACCCACATATACAAAAATATTTATAGCAGCTCTTTTTTGTGTTGGCAAAAATTGGAAATTGAGGAGATATCCTTCAATTGGGGACTGGCTGAACAAGTTGTGGTATATGAATATAATGGAATACTATTGTGCTATAAGAAATGATGAGGAAGTAGACTTCAGAAAAACCTGGAAAGACTTGTATGAACTGATGCTGAGTGAAATGAGCAGAACCAGGAGAACATTGTACACAGTAACAACCATATTGTGTGATGACTGACTTTGATAGACTTAACTCTTCTCAGCAATACAAGATGATAAGACAACTCCAAAATACTCATTATGGAAAATGTTATCCACATCCAGAGAAAGAACTTGGGAGTTTGAATTCAGATGGAAGTACACTATTTGCTCTCCTTTTCTTTTGTTGTTTTGTTTTGTTTATTCTTTCTCATGGTTCTTTCCATTAGTTCTGATTCTTTTTTACATGATGACTAATTTGAAAATGTTTTGTATGAATGTATAAGTAGAGCCTATACCAGATTGCATGCCATATTGGGGAGGGCGGAGGACAGAGAGGGGTAGAAAGTTTGAAACTCAAAATATTATGGAAGTGAAAGTTGAAAACTAAAAATAAATAAATTATTTTAAAAAATTACTTCTGAATCCATCTGGCCTTGGGGATTTTTTTCTTAGAGAGTTCTTTCATGGCTTGTTCAATTTCTTTTTCTAAGATGGGATTACTTAAGTATTCTATTTCCTTTTCTGTTAATCTGGGCAATTTGTATATTTTAAAAATATTCATCCATTTGGCTTAGAATATCAGATTTATTGGCATCTAATTAAGCAAAATAGTGCCTGATTTCTTCTTCATTGATGTGAATTCATCCTTTTCGTCTTTGATACTTGTCATTTGGTTTTAATTCTTTCCTTTTTTAAATCAAAATAATCAATGGTTTATTTATTGGTTTTATCATAAAACCAACTTCTAGTTTTATTTATTAGTTCAATGGTTTTCTTACTTTAAATTTTATTACTTTCCTTTGATTTTCAGGACTTCCAATTTATTGTTTAATTGGGGATTTTTAATTTGTTCTTCTTCTAGTTTTTTTCGTCTCATGACCAGTTCATTGATCTGCTATTCATTTTATTGATGTAAGCATTTGGAGACATACATTTTCCCCTAATATTGCTTTGGCTGCATCCCATAAATTTTGGTTTGCTGTCTCATTGTTGTTATTATTTTTAATAAAATCATTGGTTGTTTCTATGATTTGTTTTTGACTCACTTATTCTTTAGGATTTGATTGTTCGGTTTCCAATTAATTTCCAATATCTTTTCAGTGCCCTTTATTCAATGCTATTTCTATTGCATTATTATCTGAAAAGGATGCCTTTAATATTTCAGCTTTTCTGCATTTGATTGTCAGGTTTTTCATGTACTGATGAGAAAAAGGTATTTTCCTTTTTATTCTCATTCAATTTTCTAAAATTTTACTCACCTCCTTAACTTCTTTCTTACTAACTTTTGGTTAGATTTTTCTAGTTCTCAAGCATTTCTGATAAAAATACCAGTTGAATAAAACTTTGAAATTCAGACCAATGACTCAAGAAGAGTATAAAAAAGGTAAACATGTAGAAAATCATAACTATTTTAAGAAGGTTAAACTGTTTGCATTCCCTCATGGAAGGATAATACATGTGACCTCTGAAAACATTATCATCATTCGGACAGTACAAAAGATTGTCTATATATACAGAAGGCATGGGTGTGAATCTATTATGTTGTGATAATCTCAAAAAGAATAATGGAAGAGTGAGAGAGAGGGATGTACTGGGAGAAGGAGTAAGGCAGAGGATGTATAGGAAAAGTACCTCACATATGAGACATGTATGAAAGAATTTTTTTTTACAGTGGAGGGAATAAAATGAGAGAGTGGAACAGGCAACCCTGGAACTGCTTCAACGATTGGACAGTACACATGAAACAGTTGGCTATGGAAATTCATCTCACCCAACAGGGTAGTAGGAAGGGAGGAGGCTAAGAGAAAGCAGGGGGAGGAGAGTGATAAGAGGGAAGGTAGATTATGGGAAGCAGTGGTCAGAAGCAATGCAAGTCTTCCCAAATTTCTCTAAAACTATCCTCTTCATCATTTTTATGGCATAATAGTATTCCAATATATTTACATATGGTAAGTTGTTAAGCCATTCCCCAATTGGTGGGCATCCTCTCAGATTCCTATTCTTTACCCCCTCAAAAAGAGCTATAAATATTCTTGTATATACTTAAAGTTTGTTTTACTTAGGACTAATGCTTCCCTATAAAACTCCCTTCTCCCTTCTCCCCCCTCCCATCTTCCTTGTCCCTCCTCCCTCCTATTTCCCTGTTGAATGAAATGTATTTCTGTTTTTAACACTGTGTGTATTCTTTCCTTTTTTGACCAGTTCCAATGAGAATTAGGTTCAAGTGTAAATCAGTGTGCCTACTTCTTGTTTGTAAGACTTCTATTTTTGCACTCCAATTTTCCTTAACCTTCCTTTCCCTTCCCCCTAGTATATTCCTCTTCATCCTCTTTTAATTGTTTTAAAATGATCAACATGTAACAGAATCACTTCCTGTACTTTTGTCTAATTAAACTCCATTTATGATTTCTGATGACAACAGGGTTCAAAGGGGACTCACGTATCATTTTCCCATATTTTAGTGTAAGTAGTTTATCCTTGTTTAGTCTCTTACGATTGTTTCTTCATGTTTATTTTTTTATATATTTCTTTTAACTCCTCTGTTTGAACTTCAGAGTTTCTACATAATTCTGGCCTTTCATCAGAAGTTCTTGAAAGTCCTCTATTTCATTTAAGATCCATTTTCCCCCTTGTAGGATTATGTTGTTTTGCAAGGCAAGTTATTTTTGGCTGCAAACTTATATTCTTTGCCTTCTGGAATATCATATTCCAAGCTCTCCACATCTTTATTGTGGTGATCACTAAATCATGTGTGAACCTTGGTACTTGAATTGTTTCTTTTTTGCTGTTTGTAATATTTTTTTCTTTCATCTAGGAGCTCTGGATTTTGGCTATAATGTGCTTGGGGAATTTCCATTTGGGGATTTTTCTCAAAAGATGACTGGTGATTCTTTCTATTTCTATCTTGTCTTTTGATTTCGAAGGATCTGGGCAGTTTTATTTTAAGATTTCTTGAAATATGATATCTACACCCATTTATTGGTTATGGTTTCAGATAGTTAATGACTGTTTTTTTTTCTCCTTGATATGTTTTCCAGGTCATTTTTTTTGCTTTGAAATACATTAAGTTTTCTTTTATTCCTTTCAATCTTTTGAATTTGCTTCAATATTTCTTGTTATCTCCTGAAGTCATTTGATTCTATTTGGTCCATTCTGATTTTTAAGGAGTTGGTTGTTACACAAGGTTATGTACCTCTTGTGCTAAGCTGTTAGTTCACTTTCTAATTCTTTTTTCTATAGCCTCTCATTTCCTTTACAATATTTTTCTCTATCATTCTTATTCCATTTATAAGAACATTTGAAAAATCTTTCTTTTAACTCTTGCTTTATCTTTTCCTGAATTTTTGCCCAAGCTGTGTTTTAACTTGAGGGTGAGCTAGTAGATGTTTTGGAGTCATTCTCTCCTTCTGTGTTTATGTCTTAAACGTCCCTGTCATCATACTAGTTTTATATTTTGTTCATTCATTATCTCAAACTTACTTCCTGACTTTAGACTTCATGTTAAGGTTAGGGTCCCTTCACTTCAAGAGGGAAGGCCTGAGCTGGTCTTGATTCTGTTTTCTTGGGATATTGAGTGTGGCATTATTCCAAAAATTTAGAAATAGTTCAGGCTAGGACTTTAAGCTTTCAATGCTCTCAAAGTTTTCTGATTCAGGACAAAATATGATTGCTGTTCTACAAGTTCCTGACCTAACTTTAGGTTTGAGCAACAGTAGAATATTTCTGGTCTCAGCTAATATAACCCAGCTGGAATTTTTGCTGGTTCAGAGTGCCAGAATTGCAAACTTCTCTTTCTTTAGGATTCTTGCTTTAGTTATTATTTTACAAACGTCAGACTCTGTTAGAAACTGGAACTGAGACATGGCTCTGCTTCTGGGTTCTGAGTCACAGTGCTGCTGTTTGCTTCTGAATGCTCTCCTTTATCCATAGATTACCTGGAGCCTGCAGCAGCAGGAGACTACCCTGGAAAGCAACCTTGAGTACAGGTCCCTTTCTCATTCTCCCCTGTATCTATAACTCGGAATTGGGTAGTGGATGACAATGTAGTCAAATCCACTTGCTCCTATATCCTACATGTTATGCAACATATAGGAGTGGGACCCCCTCTTGCCCTGGTAAACAGGCATACCCTGTGATGGAGTGTGCTACAAATTGGTACTAGGAAGATTCTATCCCCAGCATTCACAGATCTGTTTGTCTCTCTTTGCTGATCTGGCCTAGGAAAATCATTCTCTCTTCCTTTTTCTTGAATTTCCTCAACAGGATTTGGTATGACGTATTTTCTAGATCTGTTTGGAACACTTCATCATATTTTTCCTTCTATTTTCCATCTTGGCTCTACCTCCAGTTTCTGAATTTTCTAAAATTTATAATAATTTTGTTAATTGTAAAATAACTTTCTGGAGAAAGTTTGATTGTAGAACTCCTTTTTTCCAAGCATAAAAATAGTTGAACTACTCCAGATAGAGTATGTAGCTCATATATAGGGACTAAATCTGGCAAGTTGTATCCTAACATCAACAGCAGCATTATTCAAATTATAAAATAGATTCCTACCTCTCAGTAGGAAGGTGATGGACTAGGGGTATGGAATGAAGCATGCATTTCTTGACATGGATAATTCATTGATTTTCTATGCTTAATACACCTATTTGTTATAAAGATCTTTTTTATTGATCACAGAAGGGAATAGAAGGTCAATCAAAGAAAAGTGACAGTGATGTAAAAGAAAAAAGAGAAAGACCATCGATAAACAATTAAAAACAACAAAAAGATATGAAACAAGGTAGCGCACACACACACACACACACACACACACACACACACACATCTCAAAGAGAGACAGCATAGTAAAGTAGATAAAGAGATAGAATTAAAGCCTAAAAAACCTGTGTTTAAATTTTTGCCTCTGACAGCTTTTTTGGATATGTGACCCTGAGGAAGTAATTTAATCTGTCGGTGCACAACGAAGTCTACACATTGCAAAGATGGTAACTTGCATGTGTAGAGGAAGTTCTTTGTAGCAATCAAATCACAAGTTCCATCTCTATTCTTTTTCATCCAAATACCTCTCTGCTGCACTTCACTTCAATGCATAACATTATCAATTTACTGAATAATCCCAACTCCTATTACATAAATCAGTACTATTAAATTGTTAATGGAATAGGGGTAAGGACACAGAAGTATGCTATTAGCTATGATAGGACATGTGTTTCTAAGTTAATAAAAGAGCTCTTGGTGGAAGTCTCTGGTAATATAGTTTTCAACTATTTCTTGGTTTTAAGACCCCACAATATCATTGACTAACAACTACAAATAATGTGGAATTATGGAATCTGAAAGCCTAAATTTAGGGACCACATTGAAAGCCATATAATCCCACCCATTTGAGAATAAGAACTCAATCTGCAAGATACTCAAGTGGTTTGCTGGCCTTCAATAAATCAGGAGTAGAAAAATAATTTTGTGTTAGCTTAATTTTTAAATTCCTCAAGACTTTTAAATATCATAGCTAGATGAGTAACAAAGGTGGTTAGAAATAAAGCTCTATGTAAAAGAGAAAGGGAAAGGGAAATAACTATTTAATTCTATTTTAATAAACTTCAGGACTTTTGAAATCTCCTCAATTTTCTCCTATTTTTTAAGAAAAGTAGCAACCCTAACATGCGGTAAGAAATTTGAACAGAAAAGTTAATATCTAAAGCTTTTCTTGCATTCACCTATGTGTGTGTTACAATCTTAGAGGTAAAGGTAATATAACTATACAATTCATGAGTACCTAGTTTGTTATGGATAACTAGTTTGAAGAAAAAAAATGTCATTGTGGCTACCAAAATGAGGATAAAGTTACAGTTTATATAGAAACACAGCTGAAAGGCCCAAATCCAGAAAATATGATCCATTATGTATATCAGTGTGACTGACAAGTACTATTATTGATGGAGATGAATGTGTTGTCACTTAGTCAATATCATTTATTAAATGCCTACTGTGTAGTAAGCATTGTGCTGAGTACTGGAGATAAGAAAGAAAGGCAAAAACAATTCTTGCTCTTAAGGAGCTCACAGTCTAATGGGGGAGGTAACATGAAAAAATGCTCAAATAAGGCCTAGACAGGATAATTTAGAATTAATCTCAGAGGGAAGGTATTAACATTAAAAGGGATTGGGAAAAGCTTCTCACAGATGGTGGGATTTTAGCTAGCACTTGAAGGAAGGCAGGGAAGCTGACAGACATAAGAAGACAGAGAATTCTAGGCATGGGGGACAGCCTGTGAAAATGTCCACAGTCAGGAGATAGTGATTCTTTTTAGAGTATCATCAAAGAAGTCAGGGTCACTAAGTTGAGGAGTATGTTAAGTGGGTGGATGGGTAGCAGTAAAGTGGAAGAAAACTGAAAAGGTATGAAGGTATGGCCATTGATAAATGGTCAAAGGATATCAATAGGCAATTTTCCAATGAAGAAATAAAAACAATTTATAATCATATGAAAAACTGATTAGAGAAGAGAAAGTTAATATAACCTCAAAATATCATTTTACACCAGATTAGTTACAATGATTGAAAGGGAAAATGAAAAATGTTGGAGGTATGTAGAAAAATTGGGACACTAATTCATTGTTAGTGGAATTATGATTTGATCCAACCATTTTGCAGAGCAATCTGATATTATGCCCAAAGAGTTATTAAACTACCTGTACCCTTTGACTCAGCAATACCACTACTGGGTCTATTTCCAAAGATGATTAGGGAAAAGGGAAACTAACAAATAACCTATGTGTTCTAAAATGTTTATAGCAGTTCTCTTTATGGTGGCAAAGAAGTGGAAATTGCAGGGATGCCTATCCATTGGGAAAAGGCTGAACAAGCTGTGGTATATAATTGTGATGTAAACTACTGTGCTATAAGAAATGATGAGCTCAATGATCTTAGAAAAACATGAAAAGACTTGTACAAAATAATGAAGAACAAAATGAGCAGAACCAAGAGAGCACTGTATATGGAAACAGCAAAACTGTTTTAAGAATGATTTTATTTTGACTATTATAAATACCCAAATTAAATATAAAGGACATATGAAGAAAGAAGGTATCTGAATCCAGAGAAAGAACTGATAAATAGAAGTATGTATAGAATACTTTTACATATATATGTATATGTGTATATATATATACATATGAATATATATGTTTACATATATGTATATGTGTGTGTACCTATTTGTGTCTAATGGTGGCCATCTCAAAGAGGGGAGAGGGAGGGAAGAAAAAGAAAGAAAAAGAAATTTACATGATAAATTTGTTTTGTATTTTAAAGGAATAGCAAGTTACACATAGTAGATTTTTAGTTTCATATGCTCTCATCATTTTATTATACAATGTAATAGAAATGTTTGCTTTATTCCATAAATTTAAATTAAAAAAAAGGTCTGAGGATCCAGGTTGTGAAATGACAAACAGAGGATTTTTCTTCTGGAGCTGATAGTGAGCCATTGTAGTATATGAAATAGAGGTCTGACATAGTTAGATTTGCCCTATAGGAAGATTAATTTGACAACTAAATGGGTGATGGACTAGGTTAAGGAAGGCTTTGAGGCCGGCAGACTAACTAAAAGACTATTGCAGTTCTCTAAATGTAAAGTGTTGAGGGCCTGGGCCAGGGAGGTGGGTATAATAGGACAGAAGATGATGTATACCAGAGAAGTTTCAAAGGAAAAAAAATGGCAGGCCTTGGCAACAAATTGGATATAGGGGATTAGAAAGAATGAGGAATCAATGATGAAACCCAGGTTGTGGATTTGACGGTCTAGGAGGATAGTAGCACCCTCAGAAATAATAGGAAAATTGGATAGGAAGGTTTTGGGAGAAAATAATGAATTCAATTTTGGATGTGTTGACTTTAAGTTAAAGATGTCTGTTGAACACCTGATTTGATATTTGAGAGGTTAGGGCTGCAAAGTAGATTTGAGAAGAATCAGCATAGAGATGATAATTGAAGCCATCAGAAATGGCAATATAACCAAATAATATAGTGTAGAGAAGGAAAAAGAGTCCAGAAAAGAGTTCAAGGGAAGGAGGAGAGGGGATTCACTATTAGCAGGAATGACCCAGATGAATATTCAGCAAAGGAGACTAAGAAGGAGTGATTAGAAAGGTTGGAGGACTAGGATAGAGCAGTGTCACAGAAACCTAGAGATTATCAAGTGGAAGATGATGACAAATGGTGTCAACAGCTGGATAGAAGTCATAAAGGATGAGGATGAAGATTTAGCACAGTGCCTGGCACAAAGTAGATACTTAATAAATGTTTACAAACCAACAATTAAGAAAACATTGGTAACTTTGAAAGGAACAGTTTAGGTTAAATCATAAGGTCAAAAGCTGGATTGTAGAGAGCTAAGAAAAGAATGAGAGAAAAGGAAGTGGTGACATTAATTGTAGATAGTTTCAAGTTTAACCACAAAAGGGAGGAGTGGTATGTGGTGGTAGCTTCTGGGGATGGATGGATCAAATTATGGGTTTTTGAGGGTAGGGGAGACATGAATATATTTGTAGGCAGTAGGAAAACAGCTAGTAGGAAGAGGAAAATGGAAGATGAGTGAGAAAGTGGAGATAATAGAGGGGGCATTATGTTTGCTTGGAAAAATGATTTAGCTACATGTAACCTGAAACTTAAGTTGAAACAACACTTCAAAAGTGTTCAAGCAAAATATGTTGGTAAGAAAAGAATTTTTATATAAATAGATATTTTTAATAAAAACAAACTTTACAAAAATGTGTGTGGGCAACAAAGTGATTGTTTGCACTGTGTAAAGTTGTTTACCAGATTTTGAGCTTTTTATTCCATACAAGTGTTAATGATACCTCTAGCTATTAATATGGTCCAAATGATGGTTAGAGAGTTATGTGCAAAGCAACTTAGAATTGTTGCATTTGTAGATAGTAGAGCAAGAGCAGAATTGTTCATAGGAACATATGAAAATCTTTATAATCAATTTAACAGAGAAATTAAAATCTGCCTGTTTTGGTTTTACAAATGGATGAAGCAACAGATATAGTTAAAACTGCTTATTGCATACGTCATAGGATCACAGTCATAAATTGAAAGCTAGGAAGGACCTTAGAAGTCAATCTAGTCTAACCCCCCTCATTTTATAGGTGAGATAACTAAGACTCAAGATTAAACAACTTGGCCAAAATCATATGAGTAGTATGTCAGAGGTAGGATTTGAAATCAGTTCTTCAGACTGTAGAACCAATGTACTTTTCATTGTAGCCTTTATGTTTTTGATACATTTTTGAAAATGATGCTAGGGAGATGAGTAACTTTGCAAACTTATTGGCCATGACTCATTCAGAGAAATTTTCAATAGAATTGACTGATTTTTAATAAAATTATATAACATGGGTAGAATTGAATTAAAACTATGATGGAATTGATTTCAATATGAAACAAAGTTCTGTACTTTTTTTAACTGTAACTTTTAAAAATGGAAATAACTTGAGAATTGTGGACTCTTGTGCAACCTTGCTACATCACACATTCCATGATCACTTATGTCAAGAGGGAGCTAATCAAGTAGTTTAAACAGTAATCAACTTTATTTTTTAAAAGTCCATTTAAGAAAAGGTTCTTTGCACACTTTTGGTGGGAATATAGCTATAATGTTTCTAGGCCTTCTATCTTGTCGCAAAATATTCAATTTCTTGTGCCAAAGTATTCTGAGGGTTTTTTAAAGCTAAATTAGACATTACTATTTTTCTTAGTGATAATTAAAATTAAGCAGATTCATTTTGTAACAAAAATTTCCTTCTGACTCTTGGATTTAGTGGATTTAAAAAAAAACTGTGTAATCCAAATAAATTAGTATGGGGTCCTTAAATTAAAGAAATAAAGTGTCTGCATAATTAGAATGTCACTGCTAGGGATATTTAATTTACAAAAGAATATTTTGATATATTTGCTAATTATCTTTTCTAGCAAATCCCTAAAACTCACACCAGACCAAGTAAGGATATAGAAACCTAACGAAAAACCATAACAAGTTACTTCTTCTACCCCAGAACTGCACAAAAGGACAGGCAGAATCCTTTGAACAATAGGAAAGGGTCTACCAAAAAACTTAGCACCAGCTTAGAATAACCTACCGGCTCAACCAGAGACAGAAAGGGATGTATGTTGCCTACAAGATTCTGTTTGTGGAAGCAGGAAGTGTGGATGGAGGGCTCTCAAGCCCAGAGTGTGGATCTTGGAAGGGATCTTGGAAGCACAGGGAGCAGCAGCAAGAAGAAACCTTAGCATAGCCTTTTGAGGAACCTGGAATGAAGTCCATTCATTTAAAAGAACAAAGATACCATGAGAATGCAGGTAGTCCCTAAATGGGGGACTTTTTCTGTTAGAGGCATTCTCTTCCTTAAATTAGAAAAAAAACCAGAAATTCAAAAGGCATTTTTTTCCCCTGCATTCATAGCTAAGGCCACAGGATACTTCTTTACCCTCAGGGTTTCCGGCCAAAACAGAAACAATTGCTGTTTACTTTTACTCTGAGGCTTAAGACTCCAAAGAAGGACCAGGTGAGGCTTGGTCTGAGACCTATTGTTGACCAATAATGAAAGCCAAAGTGATTCGAGTTTAAGGCATGGTCCATAAAAAAGAAATCTAGCCAGTAAACTTCATGATATCTAGCTAGGTCTCAGCGATCAAAATTTATATTCCTTTGGGCAGGGCACCCTCAGGTAAGGGTATGATTCCCTATGTGGATGGAGAGAGAGGAGGGTGAAGAGGGAGAGGAGAGAGGGGAAAAAGGAGGAAAGAAGGGAGGAAGGAAGGAAGGAAGGAAAGAAGGAAGGAAGGAAGGACTGTAGGCCATCTCCTGATCTGTATCTTGACACTGGACGCAGATGGCTCCAGAGGAGGGAGTTAGGCTGGTGACTTTGCACAGCCCAGCCTCATTTAAATCCAATTCACTTGCAAGTCATGACATCTCCTTAACAACTTCTCTACCAATGTATTTTCTTTCATCATTTACTGAAAGAAGGAATAAAAAATAGAACCATGAAAATTCATGACAGGTTGTTTTGAAGGTGTTTGGAGAAGTGCTTTCAATTCAAATGTTCACAGGATTCAAACAGCCAAATATTTATTCATGTCAGATACACTAAAGACATGGTGCTCCAGACAGTGACCTGCCTAACAGCTCATAAGATGACAGAATTCCAATAGGACCAATTAAGACAATCTAGGATATTTAAAAAATATATGCAGTTTTTGGTGAGAGTGACATGATTACCTAAATACATATTACCAGAGAAATGAAAAGGAAATGTCATGATACAGCAGAAAAAAATACTACATTTAAAGTCAGGAGAACTGGTTTCAAATCCTAGTTATGGTATTCACCACCTGTGTAACCTTGGTTATCAATTACCCTCTCTAGGATTCAGATTCTCATCTGCAAAATAAGGATGTTGGACTTCATGTAATATATTTGTAATGGCAAGCAAGTGGGACTGTTTCCATGTTTTTTGTTTCTCAGTGCTTCTCAGCACTAAGGCAGTCAGGTGCCTTTGAGTCTTGCCTTTGTTTCAATCAAGAGTCTTTGATGACCTGCTTAAGTTACAAGAAAGCCCCAGTCCTATATCCTTTACTTACTAAGTGCTAAACCCAGGCCTACACCCTTTCACTGATTGGGTATGGTGCCCTCAGGGCCATAAAGAGTGTATGTATACTCTGAGGTTAGCATTTTGCTTTGGGGGCTTACTCAGCAGTTAAGGAGACTCCCCCCCCCCCCCCCCCCCCCCCGTTTTGAAAACCCACATGTTGGTACTTTTCTCTGTGGTAACTATGTATGTATTGCTATGGATAGATGGTTAGAAGCCCTGTCTGCTGATTTGTGTTATTTTGCTCTGTTTATATAATTTCTTTTTGTGTTTTCTCTGAAGTTCAGAGTGCTGACTTTTTCCCCTGAGCTAAGTGAATGATATATATACGTTTAATTAAAGTAAGATTGCAAACCCCCTTAAAGTTGCTTTCCTTAGAAAAGCAGATCAAAGTTCCTATGCTAGCCACCCTCCTGTGTGCTGGTGTTGTTGGTTTTGTTCTTGGCCTTACATCTCCACAGCAGCTGCAAGCAGCATTGTTGTTACAGTACTACCTGTCTTTTTCCATGATCTGAGAGCATATTTTCTTTTCTAATTTTTTGTCAAAATAACAAAAGGATATGAATGCGGAATGCTGTACTCAATATGGCTGAAAGATATCATAATGAAAATTCCAGTGGCATATCTTTCAGCTTTAGAGACTACTTTTTGTGTGGTGACAGATTGGAGAGCTCTCCAGAGAGAGAAGACTATGGTTAATGGACAGAAGGACCAAGGTTTTAGTGCTCCAGTTTAAATGCTTATATTTAGTTTCTCTGTCCCTTGCTCAGAGGATGGGTAATAGCAGTAGGACTCAGAATTGATCTCTTCACTACCTGTAAAAAACACACTGAAAAAGGCTGTTAGTCCCACAAAAGTGATGACAAAAAGACTAGCCATGTTTTTATTGATGTTTGATTCTCCTTCCACCACCCTACTATTCCTCTAGTGGGAAAACAAGGTTAAAAACAGGGGAGAAATATGGCACCTAAGCCCAGGAGCTAAGAGCTTAGGAGTTGTTCTTTGTCAAAATTGTCCATGCTCTTCCAGTAATCAGCTCACTCCACTGAGCTGAATATGAGAACAGGCTTGGATCTTTGTCTCTGGGTCCCTATAACCTTAAAATCAAAACATTACCTTGAGATGTGAGCCTACCTGCCATCCAGAGACTAACTGTTTTCTGGCAGTTAAATATACCTTATTAACAGTACTTCATTCTTTTGGCTAGTCACCACATTGACCTTGATATTCCAGTTTCCCAGTAACCAATTCTTGCTTTGTTTATCTGTTCATGATATACTTTTTTCACTGTTATATTCTTTCCTTATTTCCCTGTGAATGAGCCCTTGTCTGGCACCCAAACTTCAGCATTGAACTTCCTGTCCCTAAACTCTGGTCTCTGATATGTGATGTCAGGAAGGACCTGAAGGGTTGATAAGCCTGTTTCTCTACTGATTATCTACCTCTGACTAGGTGAACCCAGACTGGAAGGCTGTCCTGTTGTTAGGACTTTCATTTAGACTTTTGGCTTCTTTGCTATTCCTCACACACAATACTCCTGACTGAGCATTTTTCCTGGCCACCCCCCCCACCCATGACTGGAACACTCTCCCTGTTTAGCTACACCTCCTGGCTCTCTTGGTCTCCTTCAAGTCTCAGCTAAGTCCTACCTTCTATAAGAAGTCTTTCCCAGTCCTCCTTAATCTTAGTGCTTTCCCTTTGTTGATCATCTCCAATTTATCCTGTATATGATATTTGTACCTCATTAGACTGTAAAACTGAGGACACCATTTTTTGTTTGTTTGTTTCTCTGTATCCCTAACACTTAGTACAGTGCCTGACACATAGTAGGTGCTTAATAAATACTAGTTGACTGACTGACTGGATAAAGGAATTCACATATAGATGTGTGTGTGTTTGTGTGTGTGTGTGTGTGTGTGTGTGTGTGTGTTGGCATGGAGAAAGGATCCTGGGCCTATGATTACATCAATGTAGTTAATTCTTGGTGATGAAACTCCCTCTACCAATGAAAGCAGAAAATTATTCTGTATGTTATAGCTTGGGGTACTAAGATTATGTTACTCTCTAATAGTCACAATGGTTATATGTCAGTGTGGGTCAGAAGCATGAATGGAATGAAGGTCTTTCTGAACCTGAAATATGTCTTTTTTCTCTTAATTGGATCCAATTTGCCCAGATAAATGCCAATATCCTTGATTATTCAATAGGAAATAAGTCTTCTAATAAATGGGCTTCTTCAGTCCAGTATTGGCATCCTTTTCTCTTATCATCCCATTTGAGTATAAAATTTTAGAAAAGACGTCAAGGAAGAGGTGGATCTCAGTGACCTCCTGTCTAGAATATGAGTGGAAGTGAGGTCCTTGTTAGGAAATGAAGCTAAATGCTATGATTTTGACCTGAACAAAGACAAGCCACCTCTTGACTTTCCACTTTTGTACTTAGGGATTAGTCACTTCAATAAGCTTACATTTATAGTTGTTCTTCTTAATTGGAAGTGACCAATAGTTACCATCTAGAGCAAATATGGACTGCCAAAATTTTCAAAGAATGATAATATTATTAAATATATGTATCACTAAAACTATGCTGATTTTAACTCAATCTTTGATGACTGAGTAAGCAGTCCAAGATCTTGCTGTATCTCAGATTTGTCTTGGCACAATAGAATTATAATATATCAGGCTTAAAAAACAAAACAATATCTTTCTAAAAGTGCCCTTCTGCCATTGACCTTAGTTATATTGCCAACTGAATTCCCCTATTATAGAATCTAGGATGTACTCAGTAAGGAGATAAAGTGTTGTTCATGGTTTCTTAAAAGTGACTACAAAATATGCAACATCTCTTCAGACATATCTTGCAAAAACAATTTTTTTTGTCCATCACTTACTTCACAATAAGATTGTAAAGTCATATAAGACCTACCATGAAGCCATAAAATCGTGCTGTAGCTTTATTGTATTGTCATTCATTTTCAGTGCTGTTTCAGCCATGTTGTTTCACTTCAGCCCTTTCAATTAAATAAATAAGAAACTGAATGAGGGTTGCCATTATTTAGCTGAATGTTCTGATGATACTTAAAACTGAACTATCAGCTTCCCCTCAGAATGTTCCTTTCTTCCTGGTTGCCTTCATTTTGTCACCACCATCCAACTAGTCACCCATGCTCAGAGATGATCCAGGAAATCTTGAACAACCAGTCTCTGAGAATACACCCAAACATTTTAAGGTTTAATTTCTGTTATTAATATTTTCTCCATTACTCTAAAGTTCTTTCCACTTCTCACATTTCATGAAGCAGTGTGGTGCAGTGGAAGGAGTATTGGACTTGGAATCAGAAGAGTGGAGTTGAAATCCCAGTTTTGATATCTGCTAGGCAAGATGTTAAATCTTTTTGATCATCAGTTTCTTCATCTGTAAAATAGGGATAAGACTTGTCCTTCATGAGGAAATAGCATTATAAACCTCAAGATGATTAATAAATGTGTTATCATGATCTTGACTTATGATTAAAATAGAGTTCAGGCTCTTGTTACATCTGACCTGTATTATTAAATAATAGTCTAAGTGTTTGTCCTGATATTCCTTTCCCCCCATCTCCATTCCATCCTGCTTGCTAGAGTTGTCTTCCAAACGCACATCTCTTAAAATCCTACTTTACACCCCTTGCTCAAAGGCCATGAGGTTTCTGACTGACTAGAGAGTTCAGTATAAACTCTTTTATTTCAAATTCATAATTCTCTATGAATTGATTTCCAAGCTATATCTGTAGTTTTCTCTTGTACAACTAATTTATCAGTATTATTTGAATAGTTTTTCACCTCTGAGCCTTTGCTATCCCTTCCTCCTGGAATGTCCTTCCATTCTATCACCATTTATGCAGCTCAGTTCAGAAGGCATTCGTCCAGGTAGACTTCTTGAGCCTGTCGTCCAAAGTCAACTCTCTCTCCTTTGAATCACCAAACTATGTTGCTTCTCCTGCTCTTACTGTATTCTCACATTCTTCCTAGTATTGTAGTTGTTTTTGTACCTGGTAGCTCTTCTACCAGATTATAATCTCCCTGAGGGCAGGGATTGTACCTTAATCATCTTTGTATCTCCTCTGCTTTTGTAAGCACAGAGCATATCACCTTCCACAAACTGGGCACTTAATTATTTGTCAGACGAAGGAATAAATGAATGAACTGATACTACCCAAGAAAAAAGAATCAAAAAGAAATTCTGAATTACATTTATATGCATAGGAAAAATAAGATCAGAAGATGGTTTGGGAGTGATACTTGAATGACTGTATTCTCATCGGTGTGCTTGTTGTTTTCACATTTTTGTTTCTTCTGTCATTATTTAGACCTCCTTCCTGAGATCTTTGGGTGACTCTTTTCTGACCAAAAAGAATGACATTTCTGAAACCATTCCTAAAATTGTCTCCATCATATTACTGTTTATTTTACCATGACCTTCAGTCATCTCTTCTTCCTCTGTAAATGTTATCTTACCATTTCATTAAGCATGCAGATGAGTCTTCTCTTGCACTCAATTACACTGATTTCTTGCTCTGTTATTCCACTCAATACAAAAAGGAGTTACTGAGTGCCAACTATTGGTCAGCCAAAAGCTGATTTTATTTCCTCCTAGATTTTCCGATATAATTTAGTCATTTTATTTCTCTCACTTTTATTTTTCTCCTCTGAGTTTGGCATGGCCCTACTCACCATTCTCTGCCAAACCCATACTTCATTAGGGCAGGATTGAATCATCCTGTAAAAAAGTTATTGACTCATTAACACTTGGATCCTCCTACGGTCAGTGAAAAAGGCAAGTCTAGGTGCCTACCCTGGCCTCGACCCATGACCAAAAGCAGTACAAAATTACTGGTTTTATATGGAACTTTTACAAATGGAACACCCAAAAGGTTTCATTTTAAAGGCCCACCTTGAAAGTATTTTTTTTCTCCAAGTTTTGACTTTTGTTTGGAGGAGACATTTTCCATATGGCCAGTAAATAACAATGAGGCATTTTGTTATGTCAGTGCCTCTGAGGATTTTTTAATGCAAAAATTATCTCTAGGCTATCAATCTGGCATACATAGTTAATAGGTATAAATTGTCATGACAATTAAAGGTCTCACCATGAGGGGTTCATAATTTGAGTTTAACATAGTGGAGAAGGATAGAGGTTGGACCTGTGATTTCATTTTTTATTCTGAACCCAATTGGTTGTTGTCCTTTATTCTTGAAGAGGATAAAAATAACAACACTATGTTGGGGTCAAGGTACAGTGTGTCCAACAATGGCTGACAAGTCCAGCACAAGCTCAGAAGGCTCTACCACAGGGTGGGCACACATAGTCCATATGAATATTTGGATGGAGATGGCTTTAAATTTGTGCATCTTATGTTTCTTTTGAGCTATTGCAATTCTGCTTTGCTCATAGAGCACACCACCTTTTTTGGTGCGAACACAAGGCAAACACTCACATGGAGGTCAAAAGTGATATAAATATTCTCTCAAGGTCTCTCTGAAGAACTTTGGAATCGATTGTCAGACATGGGACACTCAGGCACAGGACTATCCAATATGGAGTACCCACACCAAAGAACTCCATAAACATCTAAAAAAGTGACTATTTCCTTATTCAGAGCTGTCTAGTTCATTTGCATCTCCTGTTCTCATCTATGTTTTTTTTTAATGCTACATGAGATTTTTTCCTTTTTTTTCCCCTTGCCCTGCTGCTTTCCTTTCTCTCTCACACACACATGCAGGTGGAATAAAAATAAAATATCTGTAACAAATATTATGGTCAAACAAACCAAATTCCCACATTGGCAATGTCCAAAAATGCCTGTCCTATTCTACATCCTGATTTGACTACTCTGTCAGGGGATGGATAATATGCTTCATCATTGTGAATCTTCGATTTCATTAACACAAGAAACTCCCAGATGAGGAAACTGCACATACTAATACATTTTGGCACCTCCTCCGAAGTGTATAGTCTTAAAATGTTGTATAGAACAGTGGCCTAAAACTAAGATAGAAATACAGCCCATTAAGCCAACAGAACATAAAGATTCCTGTGGGCCACATGTTGACTTAGTTTTAAAATGTAATATTATCTATGTTTTATTGTATTTTCATTTATTATGTTAAATGTTTCCCAATTACATTTTAATCTGGTTCAGGCAACACTCAGGAGCATTGTGGGCTACATCCAGCTGGGTGTATGATATCTCTGGTGTAGAAGGGTAAAGAGCTTGCCCAGGGTCACACAAACAGGATAGGCCGGAGGGAAGGCAATGTAGTTCTTCCTGGCTCTAAGGCCCACTCTCTATCCCCTAAATCTAAGTTAACTTCCGGAGACACTTTCTTTTAAAATTATTTAATTTCAGAGTCATATGACAAATTAAATGTGAAAAGATGTGTTTTTTTTTAAAAAGGCAGGAGTAGACCAACTATAGTTGTGTTCTAATATTTCAGTAAAGTACTTCAAGCAGCATTGATATTTGTGAGCTGTCCCTTTCTCATATACCACTTATAGTACAATGAGTGCAAATATTCTCAATCAGAGGGCCTGAATTCAAATCCTGACTCTGTTGCCTACAACCTTTGCAATCTTGGCCAAGTCACTTTAATTTTAGAGCTACGGTCCCCTCAATTATCTAATGAGTGGGTTGGGCTAAACGATATATAAAGTTTCTTTCAATCCTAAATCTCTGATTTCATTCCCAGAACAATAAGGTAAAATGGTAACAACAGCTACCTCATAGGCTTAATTCTGGGCCTTTAACTGAATAATGTGTTCAACAAGCCCCTAATTTCTCAGGTTAATCAATTAATGAATCAATAAGTGAATGCCTGCTATATGTTCTATAGAGTCCATGTAATATAAGAGCAAGGGAAGGTAGTAAGCATTTATATAGCATCTACTATGGGCCAGACATTGTGCCAAGTACTTTTACAAATATTACCTCATTTCATCATCACAACTACCCTGAGTGCTAGGTGCTATTATATCCCCATTTAATAGTTGAGGAAACTGAGGTTGTGACTTATCCAGGGTCACACATCATGTATCTTCCTAAGTCTAGGCCCAGCACTCTATCTAGTAGGATAAAAGCTGGGACAGTGCTAGGTTGGATTTGGAGTCAGGAAGATCTGGGCTTCAATCCCATCTCATGGATAGCCCTTGATTGTATGATACTGGGGAAGTTACTTAACCTCCTTATGTCTCCAGACAGCTCTCTAGGACTTGCCTACTAAATCACAGAGGGCTTCATTTGGTGGGAGAGTTCCCACACAATGTTGAAATCATAGCATCTTCATATATTAGCATATACATGGAACATATACCTTAGCATATGCTAAATAGAGGCAGTGGGAAATACAAAGAAAATAAGACTTAAAAGCTATACCTATAATTACAGAATAGATGACTTGGCCAGTAGTGGCCCTCAGTGAGGGAGGCACCTGTCACTAAACTCCTAGCATAAAGAAATTGATGCTGTGGATGCTGCCGATTTTCTCCCCGGAGCCAACTTTAGATCATCAGTTTATTCCTCATGCAGTAACTTATCTTTTTATCAATTGGTAATTTATTAGCACCAAATGTTATCATCACAAGGGAAGTCCTTTATAATATTTTCCCTTGACAGGGTCAGAGATGAACCCATTTTTCGAGGTCATTCCACATGCTATATGTGCCATATGCTAACACATGATAAGGCATTTTCATAAATATATTTAACAAAGACTCTACCTTAGTACTTCTTGGTTAACAATGCCAAAAGCTTATACTGAAAGGCCAAATAGAGAGGATTATACTGTTTTTTTAAATTATTTTTTGTAAACTTAAATAGTAAAAGTCATATTATTTTCTTAAGGACACTAGTCCATCTTTTTTTGTTTTTTATAAAAATTTTATTGATGACTTTTCTCTTTTATACTACAGTCATTTTCAGAGTCCTCATAGCACATGCATACAGACACATAATGAAAACTCTTTTGTAGCAAAGAAAAATGACTAAGCAAAACTAACAAAGTGTTCACGTCTAGTTGAGTATGACACATTTTGCACCTTTAACCCCCACCTCTTTGCTGAGATGACTGACCCATTGTTTAAATGATAATATTTTTAAAATCATTTACCAAATATTTGATGAACTGGGTATTGAATAAAAGGTCAACCGTCTTTACAGTCTTTGTTATATTTGGCTTCTGTGTATGAATTCTGCAGCGAATTTGCTTCCTTGTTAGATTAACTCTCATCCACAATCTAAAAGCACTAGCCTAGAGACTGGACTGTTTATAGAAAACAGACATAGAGACATAGACCAGACCTTTTGCCTTACGTTGACTAAATTCCTATATGCGAATGTTCTGCTTTTAGTGTTTTCCTGACCATCATCATAAGGATCCCCCCTTGACCCTCTTAGAGGTAGAAATTGCTAGAATCATCTTTACTGACAGCTGCAAAATGTGAACGCCTGAACCTAGGTGAAGAGGATATAAGGACCTTATTTTTTTGTTATTCCTCATGATTAATTGGTCAATTAACACTGTCTCCTGTCTCTGGAGCTTTTTATGCTTTTCCAAGCATGTTCATG
The DNA here is from genome assembly GCF_011100635.1 of Trichosurus vulpecula. NCBI lineage: Eukaryota > Metazoa > Chordata > Mammalia > Diprotodontia > Phalangeridae > Trichosurus > Trichosurus vulpecula. The sequence continues at coordinate 405,431,922 of NC_050573.1, read as the reverse complement.
ATTGTTACTTCATTTGCTTCTCACAATAGACAGGGTAGATAGTATAATCCCCATTTTACAGATGGGAAAGCTGATGTAATTGAGAGGTAAAATGAATTGACTGAAATTAAAATCATTGGCAAGAACAGATTATTACTTATGTCTCCTGATAGCTAGGCAATGACTCTTTCAATGGTATCCCCTTGCTTTATTTAGGCACAGCCTATTCTAATATTTTTATACAAAATACAGTATATGTATGGAGGAGTGTTTTGACTTTAGATTAACATTTATAATGCTTTTACACTTTTATTTCCCTTTTAATGATGAAGTTGCATTCATACAAATTAGAGTAGCAATCACTCAACTTCGGGAAGCACAGTGTTTTTCACATTTCTGAAATCAGGTATAAACACCAACCAAAGACTTTGCTCTGTAAAACATTGGTATCTGTTCTCCCTGATAATCACCTGGTTTAGAAAATTTCTGCATTGGAATTTTAAAGAATTTCTGTTTCTGGTAAGGATCTCACATTTAACCTGAGAACTTTTCCTCCAGCATCTTTAATGAATTCTAAGATATACTATGAATCTTTTTAGGTAGGAGAAGCTTCAAACTGGGTTCTTCGGGACTTTTCTCTATAGCCATTACATTAAGAAGAAAATATCACTGCTTCACAATGAATACAACTAAAAATGCAGACAGCACTTGAATTATTCTTTCTGCCACATAGAGTTTGTAGTTTATGACCAACACGCTGATGGCCACGAATCAGTCAAGGCAGTTAAAGAACAACATTGGCATTTATTGCTTTGAAAATCATAAAAATCATAGTTGGTAGCTAGTAGGAGGCCTGACAAATTACAGGGGGAAAGACACAGTTGATAGTTTCAAAGTAAGCATTTCAAATAGTACACATCTCTCATCTTAAACTATTCACAGCTTTGGATCATAAAGTACTTGCCTTTTATTACAGATCTCATTTGTTTTAGTACCTATGCTGGCCTTTTCCTTGGTGCAAAAGAAAAATGCTGGAAGCATTTATCAAGCTGATTTATGTCTGTTGTGTACTTATTCAAGCCAGTGAAAACTCCTGTCTCTGAAAAACCATTGATAGAGTGCCCCAGAATTCTCCCAACATTCCTTGTGTTTGGGGGAGTGGATGGAAGCATGAAAGAGAAGAGGATAGGAAGAGGGAATTAAGAAAAGGTAAAAGGAAGGGAGGGAGGGAAAAAAGGAAGGGAAGTGGGGTAGGGAGGGAGAAAGGAAGGAAGGAAGAAAAATTTTGTGTGCTATGTATGAGGTGATATAGTATTCTAGATTTTCATTTCAGGGACACCTTTATCTATAACCAAAGTCAAAAGCCTTTTGTCATTGTCATAATCAAAGTACATAATTAAAAGTTTTCTTGAGTTCAGTTGGCTGAGTCATTTTGAAGTTAGAATCTGACTTAGCTCCTTCAACTCAGATAATTAGCCAACTACATGATCTAAGGAAGCTATTTGAGTTGATTAAAATGGGGAAGAACAAATCATTTCAACCTGGAGTATATATTTATACTTACCACACTGAAAAATGGTGTAATTCCTACAAACTCTAACCTACTTTATCTCTTGAAGTTAAAAAAAATTAAGACAAGTCCATGCTGAATGCTTGACATTTTCTACATTTATAATAAATATTTATTGTTTATTGTGTGTAAGATACCATGTTGCTGAATAAAAATATTTGCTCTTGAAATTATTCTACCATGAAATTACTTTCTATTAATTTCATTCATTTCCTTCCTCCCTTTATGCCTTCCTCCCTTATTTCCTTTCTCCTTCCCTCCCCTTCTTCCTATCACAGATATTCAGCTACTATTATGAATAGGCAAACTTATCCCTATAAATTAAAAAAAATTCATTTCTTCAGCTTTATCATTTTTTTCATTTCAATTTGATTTCAGCATTTTAATCAGTGACTTGGGTGGAGGTAAAGTGAAATCCTTATCAAATTTGCAGATGATGGAAAGCTGGGAGAGATGGCCAGCACATTGGATAAAGGGGTTGGAATCCAATAAAGATGTCAATGGGCTAGAACAATGGACAAAATCTAATAAAAGATATGAAATTGGGATAAAGCTAACTGAAATCACCACACAGACACAAGATGGGAGAGGAAAGTTCATTTAAAAAGAAGACTTTGGGATTTTAATAAGAATTTATTTACATAGCACTTTAAGTTTTATAGAGTACCTTCCTTACAACACTTTAGAGATGGAGAAATGAAGGCTCAATGTAACACAGCTACTGAGCATCAAAGTGAGATCGCAAACACAAGTGTCCAGATTCCTGCTCTATTCCTTGGACATATTCTTTTCTTCTAGCACAGCCACAACACCTTCCAGACCAGAGACCCTGCCCTGAGTCGCATACCTTTTTCAGCTCTAGAATTCCTACCCTCTGACCTGTGCTACCCTCATTGGTGAGTGCCTCTCAAGACCTTCAAGGGATAGGCTGGCTCCAACCATGCCTCATTCTACCCTCTGGCCATCTTCTTACTGTCCACACTGTCAATAGGCATACCTTTCACGTACGCTGTGCTTTCCAGTTCTGGAACTAAAATCAAATGAATATTGCATTGTTAGAGGAAAAGGTGCTTCAATCAATTCCCCTATGATTTTCCAAAACAAAATGACATTCCCTGAATACCTCTGCCCTAGGTATTACCTCTCCTTGTTACCTCCTTGAAGAATGGAGCTGTTTATTTACCTTTGCATTTTTTCATAGTGCTTTGCACATAGCATTTACTAAATGTTTTTTCATTCATTTGTTCATCCCCAAGCCTAAAATTCCTTTGACTATACTATGCTTTCTTTCACTTAGTGTATTATAAAACCAATAAGGGTGAAGAATGTGATTTGACAGCAAAAAAGAGATGGAGGGGATCTAGAAGACCTGAACAGGTCTAGAATTGGAACGATGGGGAACTCCTAGTAAAGAAATTTCCTCTGCCACTGCAAATCAGTGACTTTAATCTCAGAGTTTGTCTGGAAGCTGTGAGAAATCAAATGACATTCTTAGGGTCACGCAGTCAATATATGTTAAAGGCAGGACTTAAACCTGAGTCTTCTTGACCTCAAGATCAATCCTCTATTATATAAGGCTACCTCTTGATGAAATCTTAGAGAATAATTAACATCAACACAATTGTTCAAAACAAGGTAAATAATAGTTCTGCACCCTCCTGGATCTTCTCAGACCATATCTGGATTACTCTGTTCCATTCTTTTTTATTCAAATAGTACTTTATTTTTTCCAATTACATATAAAGACAATTTTTAACATTCATTTTAAAAATTCAGTTCCAAATTTTCTCCCTCCTTCCCTTTCTTCCCTCCTCCCTAAAATAGCAAGCAATTTGATATGTTATATGTGTGCAATCATGTAAACCATATTTCCATATTAATCATGTTGCAAAAGAAGAAGTCTGTTCAACTCTTAACACCACATTAAAGAAAAGATACTGACAATCTGGAGGAGAATGAGATGATTTGAAACCATGACATATGACAGTGTGTTAAAGGAATTGGGATACCAAACCCAGGGAAGAAATGACTTAGCAGGAATATGATAGGTCTTTTTATTGTTTTCATGTGTTAGAGACTCACAGAAGGTCAGCTGAAGAGACCTCAGAGGCCATCGAATCCAATCCATATCTAAACTTGCATCCCTTTCCAATATACCTGACAAGTGGCCCTTTCTATTTGATTCAAAGATCTCTCCTGGCAGGGAATCTACTACCTCATGAGAGGGTCTATTCCACTTTTGGTCAGCTCTAAGCATTATTAATCTTTTCTTTCCATTTATTTAGCAGATCAGTTTCTCTTTTACCTGTTGCTACCAGTTCTCTCCTCTGAAGATTCTAAATCCCCCTCCCCCTACATTACATATTAGAGGACAGCCATTATGTCTTCCCCCAAGTTTTCTCTTCTCCAAGCAGAGCACTCCAAGTTCTTTTATCTCAGAACTGCACAACTTGGCAGTAGGTAGGGACCAAAATTAAAATAGGCTAAACTTCTTCAGGCCAGAGATAAGTTTTCAGCAGCTCACTTTCCAAGTAAAGGTATAGTTAATGATTAAACTATTTTGCAAATAAACCATATTAAAAAAGGGAAATTTCAATTAATATCAATTAATTACCCTTACTACTTAAGATTTTTATTCATCATGAAATCACAAAAATGTTTAAAAAAATTTCTTTGCTAAGCAGTGCAAGTTTTAATACATTTTTCAAGTTTTCTTCACATTTACATTTAGTTAATGGGACATATTACACTTCTTGTCAGCAATCAGTTTATTGTACTCCACAATCATGTTTGAAATTGATTTCTTTAGAAATCTGAAAACTAACCTTAGTAGCCGTCTCATTTTCTGAGTTTACTTTCCTGTAAAACCTTTGCTTGCCACTGAGATTTTTCAACAATTTGGATATTTTAATTTGTTTTTCATTGGTGTCCAATTTGCTTAAGTTAGGATGTTTTGATTCGAAATGGTAATGAAGATTGCATTCCTTTGGAACAACTATTACTTCTTGACAAACGAGACACAATATTGTGTCTCTCGTATAAGTAAACAAGTATGTATTTATCCAATCTGGATTAAACATTCTACGTTTTTATTCAACCTTCCATTTCTTTTTATTACCCATTTTACAAAGTCACCCCAGAAACTTTAATGTTAAAACCAAAAAAATATCCATGACAACTGCTCACATACAAAGAAATACTGAACTGAGTGTTTGACCTTGGAGGGAGTGCAAGAAGCTCACGTAACTATAGGAGCAAGCACCCTAGCATACCCAGGATTGCCTGCTAGCACAGGTTCTTTGATCTGCTTTAAAGGAAAGCAATTTTAAAGGGGCCAAAAATCTTACTTAATTATATTCACTAGTTCAGGGTAAAAGTCAGCACCCTGCACATCAAAGAAAATACAAACAGAGAAAATACAAGTAGAGAAATTAGCAAAGACCAACAGACAGGGCTCTTAACTGCTTGAACCAAAGCAATATTGCTATACACTTTACATACAGCACTGGATCAAGAGAGCCTTTACATTTGAGCAGTTCAGGAGCTCTCAACATATGGCTACTTAGGGTTTCTACCAGAGAAATCAAACTCCCAAAGCAAACTACCACTTCAGAATATGTATATACTTTTGGCTAATAGGCTCAGAGACAGAAGGCATGACAACCCTCATGACTCAGTGCCTAATTAGCTTAGTACCAAAAGGTATGGAAGCCTTCCTAAAAACAAGCTTCCCCTAAGCAAGCTTCCCTTAATGGGCTCCACTGGAGGCCTATTAATGGGCTGGGAAGATCTTCATATTGCATTTACATTATAGTAACTTGGAGGCCAGCTGCACAGTGAGGGAGGGGAAGAAGCCCTCGCAATATTGCTGCTCATCACGTAGAGGATGTCAGCTGCATTGGCACATGGCTGCATACACTTTTTCCCTGTTCAATGCCAGTAACAATTGAAAAGCACAATGAAAAGATACTACTCTTTCTCCTCTCAGACTGGAGACAGACTGAGGATGGTTGGTTGCCACAGGTCATGTGACAAACAGGAGAGAGTGGTGCTCAGTGGCATCCTACCCACCAAGGTACATGATGGGCAAGTGGAAGGTGGGTTAAGCAGGTCATAGACAAAGCACTCGTTACATCTTTGCTTTCTTTTACACCCTCTACATTTTTCATGGCCACCCAAAATTGGTTGGTGGGTGGGCTGTATATTATGCAGGCCTGTTTTATCTCATTCTTCAATAGCATGATTATAAGGCTCTTCACCACTTCCTGGATGATGGGGCCATCTATAGAGATACTTTTTCCTTGTGGAAGATTCCTCAGCCCCTGTGGCCAGGTCCTCTGGTCAACTCCTCTTTGTAACTGTCATTTTAAGGAAGTGCCAGGCCAACTATGTGGTCAAATTTTCACTCCTTCCTCAGGTCTTTTTGTGACTCTGGACTTTTTCACCATGCTGCCACATGAGTATGTTATCTCTTTCCTGTTCACTGCAGCCCTTCTCAGCTTCAGCCATTAGAATGTTAGTTAGAATATTAAAATATTGAGAGCTGTGGCTTTCTTTCTTTTTGAGTGTATTTGTGTTCCCCACACTCAGCACAGAACCTTGTTTTATTGACTTCACTATCCTCTGGATGGTCAAAATGATTTTTCCCCTAGAACTAAACACAAATGTGTGGAATTCATGATAAGGAGCCTGCATTTGGTCTACTGTTCATTTTTATGTCATTTGTGAAGAAATGGTTTAGTGAATAATGCATAATGTAAGCAAGATAGCAAAAGGGATACTTAATTGGAGAGTAAAATCTTTCCAGAAGCTTTCAAAGAATGAATGTACTGAAAAGCCAATAAATTATAGTTCTTACTTGAAAGTCAGATTAGAAAGATATTTGCTTGGAAATGATTCAGCAAAAATTATTGAAAATTTGTATATCATTTTCTATTCTTACTTGACACTGAGAATATTCCTTTACAGATATGATATAATTCCAATGAGCAGACTTTTCCAAATTCAAATTGGCATCTTTCTTTCATCCTTGATTAATTAATGTAAATTAGTGAGGCTTTGATCTATTTAACATGTGAAAGATGTTAGTGGGTTTAAAAAAACATTTTTAAGAGATTTTAGAATTCCATTTCTTATTTTCTCTGTTTCATCCCTCACTTTTTTTCATCCTTTTCCACCTTAACCATATTTGGCTAGATAGATAAACAGAGAGAGAGAGAGAGAGAGAGAGAGAGAGAGAGAGAGAGAGACAGACAGAGAGAGAGAGTGTGTGTAAAGGAATAGTGTAGACTTGTGATTGCAATTTTGATGTAGGATTTTCCTTGTACAGAAATTCCTTCACCTCATGCAGATCAATACATTCAGCTATTTATAATCTTAAAGAATTGCACAGTGTACTTAGAGAATGTGACTTTCCAACATTTGTATAACTAGTGTGTATCACAGAGAAGACACAAGCCCATGTCTTCCAGATGCCAACACTGGTCTTCTTACTGCTTTACAACACTAAGTCTATTCACATCCATTAAAAAAAAATTACTAGTGGTCTGTAGACTCTTGCTCACTAGTTAAGCTGGACTGGGAAAGGGTGTTAGTAATCTGCAAACATAATTATGAGAATTCTAAATTTAGAATTCTAAATTCTAAAGTATTATAAGATAAATATTTCCAAAGGAAAGCACTTGTTGAAGATAAATGAATTCACCTTTTGAATAAATGTATTTTATACTGACAAAGTAGTAATGATGTCTATAAATGATGTTCTTATTTTTATGAGCAATTGTGCAGAGTATTTTTTTCTTAACCAAGTTTTATTCTCGTAATCCATTGGCAAGAGGGAAACTGGTTGCTATAAGAAATGGCTATGCTGGTCATATGCCTGGCGGTATTGTAGGGAAGCTGAATGTCCAATGACCTCTTTGGCAAGCCACTTCCTAGCTTGTGCCAAGTCATGCAACTGGTACCATTTTTAAAAAAATTTTTAAATATCTCGGTTTAATAGCCTTCATCAGCTTCCAATTCTGTCATGATAATGCCTAGACTTTTTAAATGAAATGCAGATCCAGGCAAAGAAAAAAACTCATTTACTCCTCCAACCCTGTATTTGTTCTCTGGTTTGCTTTTACCAAGGGATGTAGTGTGGCCTAGTGGATAGAGAGCCATGGTTGGAATTAAGTAGAGTCAGGTTTAAATCCTGCCTCTGATACAATGTGAGTCCAGGTTCTACTTTTCAGTGCCTCAGTTTCTTCATTTGCAAAATTAGGGAGTTGAACTAGATAACTACTAAGATTTATTCTGTCTCTAAATCTCTCAACCAGTGCCCTTTTTGGTTTCTTTTTTCCTTTAAAATTTAACAAACATTGATCAGCTACTATGTGCAAGGCATTGTTCTAGGCATGAAGAGATACAAGCAGAGCAGCAGGAACTGTTGGAAGGAAGGACCAAGACTTGGGAAGAAAGGAGAAAAGAAATAAGGGGACCAGGAAAAAAGGAGGGAGTGATCAATGAAGAAGCTCTGAATCCTCTGGGTATAATCAAATCTTAGCCACTGAAAAGGAATACAACAAAGAACAATGGATCCAAGGAAAGGATAATACCAACCATAAACATAGTATGTAGTATACATACGTAACAGACTTCACCACTTTATTATTTTACTTTATATCATATTTTACCAGGAAACAGGGAAAATGAGGGAACCCTTGGAGGCGGTGTATGGGAGTGAATGTAAAAATAGTCTTACAGCTCTTCTACAACTTCAGTGGCCAAAGAAGCATGATCATTTCCTTCACTTTGTGGTGATGCTGAGTCTTCAAGGAATGACATGTTTAAACAGCTTCATTGTTTTGCTAGTGTCAAGTGGTAGGAGGAGCACTTGACACTCTTTTAATAAAGAAGATGACTACCCCACCTAAGAAACTGTTTCCCTCAAATAGTCTCAGAAAATCAGTATCAATTCTTGACCATGGCTTTTTGGTGACATCTTATGGCCATAGAGCATGGTCTAGTTGTGACATAGTATACTAGTACTCCCTTGGGTAAGCATAATTATTGGCCCTTTCCTTCAAGATGCAATACCTGGCCCATGCCCTATGGGTATCTATGCCTGTAGGCTAAGAGGTTCTTCTGTAATTCATGCTGAACAGCCTGGCAAAACAGTCTTTTTGATATCAGAAAAAATGGCTGATCATCAGATATAATTTCTAGTCTAGCCAATGTATTTATGGAAGTAATTATCTGATAAAGTATGACCTAAAGAAATGGGCTGTCTTCTGGAAAAATGACACAGGGTCTTCAGAAGGAGTGTCTTTAATAGGCAGATCAGTTGTACCAATATCATATGAATGCTTACATTCCTCATGCAACTGCCCTGTGGATCATCTCCTTCTCAATCAGTTAAAATACAGGCCAAACTGGGATACTACATGGCTCTTCCCGAAATTTGATCAGCATGAAGAACTGATCTGGGAGTCATTATCATTTCAGGGATTCCAGTGGAAATGGCACACCACGAATTGAGACCAGAAATGGCAAAGAGCCCAGGGCACCAAGGTTGAAAAATGTCCTTCTAGTCTTAGAAACAAACGTGTGATAATCTTGAACAGATGACTTGACCATTCCATATAGGAGGACATAATCAGGGCTGTCAGCTTTTCTTTAGTGAAGATCCCCAGAGAACTAAGACTGGTACAAACAGCTGTGGAGTGGTGGGACCTTCTGACTCGACATAAAAGCATGCATGCATGTTCGTGTGTGCATGCATGTGTGTGTGTTTATATTCTGTGGTTGGCCTTATTCTTGAGCAGCAGCTGTGAGTGCCTGATACTGGAGCTAAGCACAGTTTCAGCTCTTGTAAAGGCAAGGGGAGGTGGTAATGAAAGTGGTTTAAGTTCATCCCAACCACTGACACAGTCTAAGGAACTGATAACTTCTTGACTCACTGGAAAACATCCAAATGTTGGTGTGTTGAAGGCCTTGGGGAACCCTTTTCCAGTAGACGGAGAATGACTCAGTGATAGTCCTTTTTAATAAAAGAAAATTCATACATGGGTTAAAAGGTCTGGGAAGAATTGAAGCTCCTGGAATAAATAGAAGTTCTGTGCCCAGAACTAATTCATTTGAATTGGGAAGAGGGACAAGCGGGGGATGAGGGGCTGAGATATCTCCCCTAGTTGGTTTTATCAGTCAGGAGAGGTAAGTTGGAGACTTGGAAAAGGGGTACTATATCAACTGGATCAATGGAAAGGATGTGGTCTTTAAAAAAGGGGTACTATGTCAACTAGATCAATGGAAAGCCTTTAATTAGGAAAAGGAAGGAGAAATGGGTGTGGTGAAGGGTGCTGGACTATCCAGAGAGCAAAGTATGCAAGGATGGATAAGAAACATGTCCCTTCAGGTCAGCTAAGCTTTATTCTGGGAAGAAGCAATTAGAGTTAACTTTCCCAGGGTCACACAGCTAGTAAGTGTCTGAGGCCAAATTTGACCTTGGGCCCTCCTGACTAGAGGGCTGGTGCTCTATCCACTGTGCACCCCCGGGTCAGCTACTCTTGTCACCATAGGACGAACCCCAGATTTTTCCAGTCTAGTTCATTTCACACAAACTTACAAGATCATAGATTCAGAGCTAGAAATGACATTAGCTATCATTAGGTCCAATTCTCTTTATTTTCCAGAAAAAAGAATTGAGGTCAAGGGAAGTAGAGAAACTTGCCCAAGGTCACTCACATAGTAAGTGGCAGAGATAGAATTTCATATGAGTTCCTCTGACTCCAAGTCCAGGATTCATGTGTTTTGTCCACTGTACCATGCTGCATTTCTGCTTAGGGTTTATTTTATTTTGTGTTGTTCAGACTGGTTACAAGTGCTTCATTTTGAGTTAGGCACCAACAGGTATGATTTCTTTGCTACAGATTCTTATTCTTTCCCCTTTTCTCTTTTTCTTATCTTATCCTTTCTTCTTCTTTCCTTTCTTTTTTCCTTCCTTTTCTTTTAATGATATTTCTCCTCCTGGAGTTTTTTTTTTGCTAGTATCTGCTCAGAGGATGATACATCATAACCTGCATTAATTTCTCATATTAGGGAATAGGTAGCTGATGCCAAGGCAAGTCAATTTGGGGGGGGAGTAGTACAATGGTTTTGGGGAGCATAAGCCCAAAGCATGGGTTACTCTCCAGGGAAATAAGCTTAAAATGTGGGAATTTCTGGGCAATATGTTTGTTCTTCATTTTCAAAGAGGACCATGACATCAGGGAAATGATGACGTGACTTGCAGTTGACTTTTATTTGAGTGAGGGAGGGCTGTGCAAGGTCACCAGCTTCACTTTTTCCTCCAGAGCCATCTGGATCCAGCCACCGGATATTCATCAGGATGACTGGAGGTGACCCAAGATGCAACGGGAGACCCTGGCCCTTTTAGGCTAAGGCAATGAGTAGGAGGAAGAACACCCTGGACTCTTGGATGGAGGCAGGCACCCAGAGAGAGCAGTGGAGAGAATGGAAGAGAGAAGATCCCAAAGACAAACTTTTTTCATTTTTTGTTTTAGAGCTTGAAGCTGGAGGACATGCCTAGATCTCCACTGTTATTCAAAAGTATGGCTGCTCTGACATTATTTTATCTATAGTAGCAAATAAAGGAGATCATATTTAGGGAGATGCAGGATTTCCCTAATAATTGGTTCCACCTAATAGTCTATTAAATCATTCATTCAACAAGCAAGGAAAAACTGTTTAATTGGCTAAAGCACCACTATATTTTTCCTTTTATGGGCACAAAATCATAGAACTTATCTTTATCTCAGTTCAAAGGGGCAGACTAAATCTTATGTAAAGTCCTTTGTCACTGTAAAATTCTAAGCAAAAATTGAAAAAGTAATATGTGAATTACAAAAAAAAAAAAACACCCTAATCACATAAAATCATTTCCTTTGGGTCAGAGAACTATCATGGATTTCAACCATTTACCTAAAAAACAACGAAGTAGAGAATTTCCAAGACAGACAACTTTGTTCTCAGACAACTTTGCTTGAGGCCTAACAATTACTGACAAGTCCTCATTTTTCCTGTAAGTCCTGACTTTAACCTTGTTTTTATAAGCATCTCCATTTCTGAATGCCATTAGATGAATCTAATCAGTTATTCTGGCTTTTTTGCCTTCTGGCTGTGAATTTTCTTGGAAACTAATCTGAGTACGTGTGGATGGATTTCTATGTATATTTAAAATAAAATTCCACTGTTAGCTACTAAGTCATACCTATACAGTGTGCACAGGACCAAAATAATGAACTGGTTTCTGGCACTGCATAAAGTATGAGTTTTATGATTCCATCTAGACCTAAGCCATCAAGACAGAACTGATATGAAATTATTATAAGTAGCCCCACCAGAGCATACCTGCATCTGAGAGTTATGCTTTTCTTTCTTTGGATGTTTAAAGAAAATAAGGGGGAATTGTATCAAATTAGAAACCAGTAGATAGAGCCAAAATCTGGTCTAGGCACTGTCACTAAGTGTATGGCCTTGAGAGAGCCTCTTGATGTTTTTGCCTCTCCATTTCCACCTGCAAGATGGGAATGAGTATTGGCTTTGTGTACCTTAGAGTCTTGAAGATGCAATATAAATGCTTTTGGAAAGTGTCATGTTGCCAACATTTATTTCAATAGTTACGCCAAAGGATCCAGTATCTCATGGATCCTTTTCACCCATGCATATTGCAACCCATTGATTCACTTCTCATTTTATGCAATTCTTATCTACCTCCATAGGAGCTCTTTAGAATACCTGTCAATCCCATTGGTGACCCTCCTCTAGGTCTGTTTAGACTTTGTGAATACCAGGTAGCTCAGTGGATAGAGCGCTGGGACTGAAGTCAGGAATACCTGCATTCAGAACTGGCCTGAGACACTTACTAGCTGTGTGACCCTAAGCAAGTCACTTAACCTTGTTTGCCTCAGTTTCCTCATCTGTAAAATAAGCTAGGAAAGGAATGGCAAACCACTCCAGTATCTTTGCCAAGAAAACATTAAAAGGGGTCACAGAGTCAGGCATGACTGACATTGGCCAAAACAATAATTTCTTGCTATCACTACATGATGTCATATATGATTCTGTTGTAATTAAACAAGTAATAACAATCAATAATAATACTAAAAAGAAGATCTTATATTTATATAGCTCTTTAAGATTTGGAAAGCATTTTTCTGACAACTTACAACTTTGTGAGGTCAGTAGCTTAAGTACTATTTTCTCCACTTTATAAATGAGAAAACAAAGGCTCAGGAAGGTAAAATCACAATCTCATGGTGACAAATAGTTGATAAAAATTGGAGCAGAGTTGGGAACAATCTTTAAGTCCCAAAGCATTTATTAAAGATTGATATCCAAAATATTTAGAGATTTGATGCAAATACTGATAAAAGCAATTCTTTAATGGACAAATGATCAAAAGATATGAACCAACAGTTTTCAAAAAAAAGAATTAAAGACTATAAATGACCATGTGGGAAAATGCTTTGGATCTCTAGTAGTGAGAGAAATACAAATTGAAACAATTCTGAGATTCCACCTTATTCCCAGCAAACTAACAAAGATGACAGAAATTATAAAACAGTCAGTGCTGGTGGTACAGTAGAAAGATAAGCACATTAATACACTGTTGGTTGAACCATAACTTCATCCAGCTATCCTGAAAACCAATTTGGAAACATGAAAAAAGTAGCTAAACTTGCACGTCCTTTCACTCAGTAATCCCAAAGAAATAAGACAAATCTTTGTCCAACATATGTTGAAATATTCATAGTAGTATTCTTTGTAATAGGAAGAGTGGAAAATAAAATATGGTTCCCATGAATTTGGGAATGGCTGAAAACTGGTATATGAATATTATCAAATAAGAGAGGTAGTCTCACAGTAAGGAAAATATGCATTAAAGTGCCACCTCTGATATATGCTGGTTATTTAACCCTGGACAAGTCAATCTACTTCTCAGTAATCCCAGGCAATTCTCAGACTGTAAATTTCAGGGATGATGTCAGTCTATGTTGACAAAGAAAGTTCTTTACCAGGAGGTCCCTACATTAAAGAAATGATAAAAATGGAAAATTCAGAGAAATATAAGAAGATTCAAATTATTTGATGCAAAGCAAAACAAATATAATCAAGACAACAGTATAACAACAATGTGATGAAAAGATGACTGAAAAGAAGCCAAACTCTGGGTAACTGAAAAACTAGGTTCTAGAGCATGAATAATAACATATACTTTGAGTTCATGGCAGAGAATTAGGGAATAGAAGGATTAATATAGGAATATAAAAGAGGGAAAACTCACTGAGGCCTGGGGTAATTGGAGACTTCCTCAACATTAGATTTAATTGGGGCCTTGAAGGATGGGTAGAAATATTACATATAAATGAGGCTGGGGTTAAGCAGGCGGATAATGAAATTTCTATTTAAAAGTAAAGAAATCAGCTTATCATCACCATTATATATGATGTTGCTGGATGAAAATAAAACACTGAACTGGTGGTCAGAACAGCTGAGTGCTTCTCCTGACTCTGCCACCAAGATTTTGTGTGACCCTGGACAAGTCATTTCCATCCCCTGTACCTTAGTTTCCTCAAATGTAAGATGTGGGGGTTCTTAACATATAGAGCTGGAAGGGATCTTAAAGATATTCTAGTTTATTCTCCCCCTTTTTAAATAAAGACACAAACTGAATACCAGACATGTTAAGTTACTTGCTCAACATCACACAATTACAGTGCTAATACTAACATAATTCCTATTACTTCAAATTCAGGTGTGCTTTATTACTATCATCATCATCATTATCATTTTCCATCTGTATGATGCATCCTTGAAATGCCTTCTATTTTTATCATTTTATGTCTTTATTGTATACAATCATACCATCTTATATGGCTATCCTAAACTAATATAGTGACTGGTGGTATATTTAGTTTGCAAGGTTAAATTTATCTATAGAAATTGTTACCGAGTTCACATTTGAGCTATTTTTTATAAGATCAGTTGGTGTAGAAGGTGACTTTTTTTGCCTACATTCTCAGGAAACATTGCTATTCAGATATTCAGGTTCAGGCTCAGGCTCATGAATCACCAAATGATAGGTCTTCTCACCAGGGAAAGGGAAAGAATGAGATTTTGCTTTGTAGCCTGACAATTAACCACTCTTATTTAGTATAAAGGAAAACAGTATCCATCAACCTAGAGATGGCCAAATAACCAGTAAAAAATGAGTAATCATCTGCCATCTTGTATCACACAGCACACTGTATAATTTTTTATTTTAATCTCAGAGCTTTGGCAATCTCATACCAACACCTTGAGTTCAGGTCTCACAGTTTATATTACCTTCACATAAAATCAGCCCACACTTGGGCGTACCTCTCTGAAAATACACCAATGTTGGCTGCATTTCCTTTTCCCTTGATGTGATATGTTGTACTCTTATAATACGTTTATCTGAGATGATTGACTTATCATCAGAGTATTCCTCTAGCTATAGAAAGGTGAACTCTAAATGAGTTGCCTTTTTAACATTGTTCTGCTATGGATAATTCAACAATCTCATGAAGCAATCAGAAACCATCTAGGGTAAAGTTGCCATACTAGGTGTAATATAGAGGCAGGCTAACAATTAAGGCCTACAAATGATTCACAACACTATTAACCAGAGGAAAGCCTCAATATGCTTGTAGCATAAGGTGGGACCACTGGTCACAAGTGGGTTTTTTGGCCATTTCCGAACATATACATTTCAGAGTTACCATCAGACAATGATATTCTCAAATTCTTGAATATATCTGTGTTCTCATAAAGATGTACATTCCCTCAAAAATACATATCACAACCTTTCATGCTTCTCATCTTGTGTCTGTATCTGCTCATAAGTTTTCCATGGGGCTCCTACCCAAGGTGCTGGAGGGATTCTTTCAGATTCTCTTGATATTACAAGGATATCAATGAAGCACAAAATCTGTCCATCCATTAATCAGTTATCTCTTGCTCTCATCATCTGATACAGAGGACAGAGGAACTCTAATTTTCAACCTTGTTCTAATCAAATTCATATCAAAGATAAATTAATTTCTCCTCTGTCCTAAAATGCACTTTCCAGTTACTACAAGTAAGGATACCGCTTGGAAAACATCCTTTACTTCAGTTCTCTTTTGTGATTCTTTTTTAAAAGTATTTCAGCCAATTCATACCCAATATGCACTTTTCCATTGTTCTTTGAATCATTTCAGTTTCTATTATTGGGAGATTGTAGCCTAACATCTTTGAGGACTATAGTCATGACTTGCACATGTATTCCAATCATCCATACACCTGGTTTATTTCCAACTGCTTCATGAGAGGGTTGCAGGACTACAGGATTTAGAGATGGAGAGAACCTTAGAGATGATTTAGTACAACTCTTTTATTTAATAGATGAGGAAGCTAAGTCAAAAAACTAAATTTCCCAAGGTCATGTATGTAGTAACTTAGGTTCTCTAAGTCAAAATCCAGTGCTCTTTCTGATCTTGTTAATCTATGGTCTCTATTAAATAGAAGATTACTTAAATCTTTTTTTCATTCATTGCTTTGGGGGTAAGAGATGAAATGAGTGGGGACAGGAAAGGCATATCAGAATTGACAAGAAAAGTCCAAATGTGAAGAGAAGGGATCCCATTCATGATTGGGACAAGCAATCAAAACCACAAAAAGAATAACCTTCAGCTTAAGCATGGATTATCTCTACTTCACTGATGTTTATAGCTCTATTTTGGCTGGCCTTCTCTGGATGTCAAACAAAGGTCTGTTAAAAGCCTCAAGTTTCAGTCTGAGTAGGAAAGTTACATCTGGAGTGGAAATAACTATTGCTTCTGGGACAGAGGACAGAGGAACTCTTTAATTTTCAATCTTGTTCTAATCAAATTCATATCAAAGATAAGTTAAATTTTCCTCTGTCCTAAAATGCACTTTCCAGTTACTACAAGTCACAGGACTATTGTCCCTTCCCAATCTTCCCTTCCAACATGGTTAAATTTAGAGCCTTTCCTGAAATCTCATACAAACATGGAAGTTTTGTTCACATGTAGCTAAGAGAAGGGAGAACTGCTTGGGAAAGATTTATATGACATTGATAACCGATGACAAGGATCCTGTTATGTTCTTATCAGTGGCCCGAAATAACCATGTTTATTATTAAATCACCAGACAGAAGAGTTACCAGAAAATTAGAGATTTTCAAATCCAGATCTCAGGTCTAAATTTCTTGAGTGAGATAAGAGAGGTCATTCTCTTCAAGCCAAAAGATGAATTCCCCAATAAAGAGTAATTTATTAGTTTGTTAAACTTGATACAGGAAATGATTTTAAGAGCAAAGGGCTACTTTCTCAACATAACCAAGTCCCACGAATTTGCTTAATTTAAAAAGACCGAAAATTACGTAACTCAAATCAGAAACTTACAAATGACCCCAAAATCCCAGGGTAAGATTTGAGGTGGGGGGCAGAATTTTCTACCTCTTTTTCATCCAGAAAAGTTGGGGAACTTGATTTATCACATAACAGCATACTCTCACCAATTCTCTTTATAAACACATAGTTTACAAAGGTTAACAAAAGTGATGTTATGTTGATACTTTAAAGGAAACAAAAGAGAATTCATAGAAAGTAATTGCACCCTCTAAACAATATGTTTCACTGGAGGCTTTTATAGAATTAAGTCCCAGGTATGTACCAAGTTGCCTCCCCATCTCCTACTTCCTTAACATGTGCCAATTCTATGGATCGGTTCCCAATTGGTGCCATTATTTTCACTTCTAATCACATTCCTTTGGCCGTTCTGTGTTGGCTGATTCTTTGCCAGAGCACAATCTTTTGTTGTACTTCAGGACAAAGGCAGAACTGAGGATGCTTGAATTAACTCCCCCAACCCAATATGCACCACGTTGTAGCAACAGACAGGAAATGCTATGAGCAAAGAAGCTAGAATGAAAACTCCAGGCAGCTTAGTCATATGGTGTACAGAGTACTAGGCTTGGAGTCAGGAAGACCTGAGTTCACATCCTGCCTCAGACACCAGATGTTTGATCTTGAACAAGTCGCTTGATCTCTCTATCAGTCTCAGTTTCCTCATCTGTAATATGGGGATAATAATAGTTGGGGTTATTGTGAAGACCCAAAGGGAAACCTACATAAAGGGTTTCATAACCCCTAAAATGCTATATAAATGTTAGCCAATTTTAATTGTATTATTACTGTTGTTATTGTTACTATCATTACTATTTCCTGGAGCAGTTTGAGTTAACTTTGTACCTAAGTGAATTGATTTGGGGCCTGGGTCTTCATGACTTAAAGGTCAGTTCATATCTCCTATAGCAGTTCCCCTCTCTACTCAGCCACGTCCTTCCAAAATTTATTCTGCTACCAGAGGAGACATTCCATTCAGCATCTATTTAGCACATCCTGGGTACGAGGCACCATGTCAACCACTAAAGGTACAAATATGAAAATGATATAATATCTGAACTCAAGGAACATTCAAAGCAATTGTGGATTAAGTACACAAATAAATATGGTTTGGGATGTGGACCTTTTCCCCTCTTGGTCTGAACTCTTGATTTTATACATATATGGAGGTGTTTGTAAGAAAATTCCTCCCAACAATACAGATGCGCAATTGTTCCACAACTTATAGTTTTCAAAAGTTGTCTGATGTACTGAGAAGTTAGATGACTTGTCCACAGTCACACATGCAGCTAAACTGTATGTAGAATGCTGTCGTCTCCTTCCCCAAATTCAGATAAACCATGCCTTCATGGATCTTATATGCTAGTAAGGGCTTAAGTCACAGATGGTTATAATATTTAATATTAATTATAATACATAATATTTAATAATAAAAGCACTAGAGTTATAAAACAAAATACCATATGAAGTCTGAGGATAAAGATTTTGGGGATCCAGAAAAGTTTCAAGATGCTAATAGCATTAGAGTCGCCTTTGAAAAGTGAATGGTCATTCAGCTATAGAAAAAGCAGGAGGAGGACAATTCAGGCATGCTGAATATGAGCACAAGTAAACACATGAAGGAGGGAGAGTACAGAGTAGGTTTTGGGGGAAAGAGAAAAACAGTTAAAGTTTAATATAGAGTACATAAAATATCATAAAATAAGGCCGAGTCAAAAAGGCATGAGACTTTGGGGTCTTTGAATGTCAGAAGAGACATTTGAACTTCATTCAGTGTTCAACTGTGATCCACAGATTTCTGAGCAGAGCAGTGACAACTTATTCTTAAAGAAATTTGAAGGATGTATTGTAGGAGGAAAAGAATTGAGATAGAAAGGCCTATGGCATGTCTATTGTAATAGCCCAGGTGAATAGTATTAAAGGCCTGTAATTGAGCAGGGAGAGGCTGAAGAATGTAATGCAGACATATTGAACACATTTGACCTGAACCAGATTAAAATATATTTAGAAAATATTTGACAAAGTAAATCAAAAGAAAATAGAACATAGATAATGTTGACATGTGGTTCTCTAAGTCAATTTATAGTAGTTTATATCCACTGGTATAGTGGATAGAAAACTAACTTCAGATTTAGGAAGACCTGGGTTCAAGTCTTGCCTCTGATACTTACTGGCTGCATAAACCTGGCAAAGTCATCTTAACTACTCAATACCACAAGCAACTCTATAAAATTTTAAAATGCAAACAAGGGTTGATTTTGATTGGTAAACTGTGGTTTTCTAACCAAGAGTTCCCTATACTAATGAAATCATAGGTCCAGTCCAAATTTGGCTGATGGCAATGTGAACTAGAAGGTATATAAATGTAAGAGATACATGGGGCAACAAGGGGTAGTGAACAGAGCACCAGCTCTGGAGTCAGGAGAACCTGAGCTCAAATCTGGATTCAGATACTTAATAGCTGTGTGACTCTGGGGAAGTCACTTAAGCCTGATTGCCAGGGAGTGAGAGAGAGAGAGAGAGAGAGAGAGACACAGAGAGAGACAGAGAGAGAGACAGAGAGAGACAATAGAAATAGAAACTGACCTAAAAGATGATGGAAAAGTTAAGGACAATCCTTAATTTTCAGACATGAGTAAATAGTGATTCCATAAATGCAAATAGAAAATCCCAATGGGGACTATTTTTTAGAAGACAGAAAGCAGGATATAATAGACATAGCACTGATGTGGTGATGCAAGACCTTGCTCATGTCCAGGTTTAGCTACTCTCTCCTTCTGGTATTGTGAGTGAATAAGAAGGTTAGACTACTTTGAACATCCAGGTAAAGATACAGTCAGTTGGAGTCAGGCTGGGACTCCTAAGAGAGGTTTAGACTAATACATAGATATGAAATGCAAAAATAAGAGGGTGATGATTGAATCCAATACAAAAAAAAGAGAGATTATCTATAGAAATAGGAAAAGAAATTCAGAGGAAAGGAAAGGAGAGAAGTGAAGAAAGGAGAGGAGAGGAGAGAAGAAAAGGGGAGGGCAAAAAGGAGCAAAGTCAAGAATAATCCTGGGTAAATGCACTAAAGGGTCAGGAAGAAAATGACAATTGTCTCTGTGATCATGTGACTTTGGGCAAGTCACTTGATTTCTCTGCACCTCAGTTTCTCATCTGTAACATAATAGGGTTGAACTAGATAATCACTAAATGTTTTCTAAGTCTAATTCTAGAATTCTAAATTGTAGATGTGGATTTGGGGCTTATAAGGGACAAACACTTCCTAACAGAGATGAACAAAAAATACATACTGTGTTGCTATGGGAAGTAGTGAGTTTCTCATTTCTGAAGTTCAAGTGGAGGCAAGATGGTGAATTTTCTGGAATGTGGTAGAAAAGATTGCATTTAAGATAAGAATTCAAAAAGAGTTCCTCAGAGGTCCCTTTTACTTCAGGAATTCTGTGTTCATAGATAACTTACAAAGAACTTATGTAAAAGGTAGGGTCATAATCAAAGGACAACTGTTTGAATCTTTCTTAACCATCAACACTTACTCTACACCAGGGCATTTACATTTTTAAATGCCCTTAGCTCTGTGGTCTCATTAGTGCAGAATTCTCATGAATTGCCCTACTGAGGGGATTAGAGTAACAGGGTTGAGAACTTTTCTGATTGTCCTTGAATAGAAAATTTCCCTAAAAATTCTCCCTCAAATGTAAAGATCAGCAGCAGAAGGGTTAAACATTATTCCTCTTTCATTTAAATAGGCTAGATGCCATAAGATAACATTTTCTTAACATAGAAACAGAGAAGTCTTCATTTATCAAATAAGCTTTCACCCTGGGAATTGTAATTATTTTCCTTTCTTTGTGGGTAACAGCAGGGAAAATCAATACTGGGAAACTTGATGGAAAATCTTGTGCACACAATTCCCATTTCTTTTAGACTAGACAGCCTATTATATGAAATTTATTTCTTAATTTAAAGAAAACAAAACACTGAGACCCAAATGTATTTTCTATTTTTTTTAATATAGTCCACTCAGTGGGAACTGAGGGATGTCTCTGCTTCTAGGATGCTTTCCAGACATTATATTGATATGTTTTGAAAACAGTGTTTCCCTTAAGGGAACACCAAGGCCCTCTTGTTTACTATTTGCGATCTGGGTCACTTGATGCCTCGTGTCTACCACACCACTCCCTTGATTTCAGCTATGCTTCTGGATTTTCCCCTGTGTCTTGCTGTACTCCTATGAAATCCTAGTCTTTTGTCTCATAATGTCATGAAGCGGGGGAGGGGGGGTGACCCTGGATTTTCAATGGCTATTCCAGTGAAGCTAAGCCTTGTTAGGCCCTGCCATATTGGAAAGTGTTTGAGTAAGTGCCCAGCAACAGACTTGAGACTGCTTTCTGAGGCCCAGCCTTGATAAGAATGGAGAGACTCATTACTGACACCGTGACCACTTGATGATGAGTTATTTCACCATGGTAAGCCATGAAACAAGGAAAAATGCAAAATAGCCTGAAGGTATTTGTATAGATAGGGGAGAGAGGTAAGAAGGCATGACAAATCACACAGTTTTTAAACAGTTTATAAACTTCAAGCTGTTGGTACTTTGGATATGAAATTCTTTTCTAGTTAATGAGTGGACATATTACCAGAGTCATAGGAATATTGACATTCACACTACAAGTGAAATTAGAAAGAAGAAAGAAGCTATAGATAAATGGAAGGATGGTTCATAGGTTCTCCAGCTTCTCTGCAGACAAAGAAAGAAATGGGATGGATTTGTTTTATCAGGCTTCTAGAAGCAATAAGAAACATCAGTTCAAGAGAAATTTGGTAATATTTTATTTCACTCTAAAGATATTATATGTATACATATGTGTATATATAATATGCATATATACATATGATATACATATATGAAAATCATAATAAAATTACTATATTTCTGAATCATCTGTTGCAGAAAGTAAGGAGGAATAGAAATTCTGTAAAGAACTGGATAAGACTTTCCAAATTAAGTGAACATATCAACACATATTTGAGGTCTTAATGATTTCATTACAAAGGTGAGAATAAGCAAAACCATCAAGAAATATTTCTATTAGAAAATATGCCTTAAGAATGAGTGACAGAGGCCAAAGACTTACAAGTTATATAGAAATGTGCTCCCACAAATAATGAATTCTTTCTTCAAAAAAGAATCAGAAGGCATTGCATATAACAATGACATTGAATAACAGCACAGACAATGAAATTGCTACTTTAACAGACAGGAAATGATTCATTTGATGGGAGAGTTATTCTTGAATTAGAAGTCCGTGTACAGTCAGACTAGTGACAGAGAAAAAATTACTACAAAGACAGAAGAGAATACAAAACATGAGGGGGAAATGGTTTATGATTACAACAACTGAATCCTGATCTATTTTTTAAAAAAAAATTATTGAGTATGGGTAATGAGACATAAATGAAGTAAAGAACATAGATGCTAACTATAATAATTTTACAAATAAGTTTAACAAGTAAATCAACGGTTAGAACAAGACCAAAAGAATCAAAAAACTTCCTTTGGATAGATGATAGAAAGATGAGAAAGACAGAGCCAGAGACAAAGAAAAAAAGAATATTTGTTAAGTACTTAAAATGTACAAAGCACTGTTCTAGGTGCTGGGGATACAAATAGAAGTGAGCAAGCAAAGCTATTCTTATTGTTAAGGAACTTAAATTCTAATGGGTGAAGACCACCTGTAAAGGAGTGATGAAAAGCTGGGTTGATTATGGGAGTTTCCATAGAGGCCTGGGTCTCAACAAGATAAGGCAAAGGCTCCTTTATCAGTCAGGAGATACAAGATTAGAATCCAAATTTCTAATGGGGATGGAGATGCTTAGAAAATTGGGCCATGCAAAAGAAATGGCAGGGTCAGTAAATACTGGACTGACCAAGCAATGAGATGTGGCTTCCACAACCAATAACAATATAGAATATAAATTTGGGTCAGCAGGCTAAGGCCCATTTGAAAGAGTGTGAATATGAGAGAATGTAAGGTGTTTCTTTTTTTTTTTCTTACAAACTACTCAATTACTAATAACAATCTTAGATGTACATTTTATATTTTATATATACGTAAAAGATAAACAGTCTGTCCTTATTGAGTTCCTTGTAGTTGGTATGTACCCTATATTTCTCTTGGCTTGTGTATGTCAAAACTATTAAGTTCAATTTTTTTTAACAAAGCTTTCAAAGTCTGACAATTCATTGTGTCCATTTTTTAAAAAGAAATTCAGGATTATGCTTAGCTTTTCTGGGTATGATATTTTTGGCCAGAACCCCAGTTCTTTTCCTCTTTGATATATAGTGTTCCAAGACCTTAGGTCTTTTTTTTAATTATTTATTTATTTATTATTTTTAGTTTTCAACATTGATTTTCACAAGAGTTTGAATTAAAAATTTTCTGCCCATTGCTACCCTCCCCCCGACTCCAAGATGGCATATATTCTGGTTGCCCCATTCCCCAGTAAGCCCTCTCTTCTGTCACCCGACTCCCCCCATCCCCTTTTCCCTTACTTTCTTGTAGGGCAAGATAGATTTCTATGCCCCATTGCCGTATATCTTATTTCCTAGTTGAATGCAAAAACTTTATTTTGAACATCAAAACTTTGAGTTCCAAATTCTCTCCTGGATCTGTTCTCCAGGTCAGTGATTTTTCCAATGAGATATTTCACATGGTCTTTAATTTTTTTCATTCCTTTGGTTCTGTTTTATAATATCTTGGTTTCTCATAAAGTGACTAGTTTCCACTTGCTCCAATCTAATTTTTAAGGTAGTATTTTCTTCAGTGGTCTTTTGGACCTCCTTTTCCATTTGGCTATTTCTGCCTTTCAAAGCATTCTTCTCCTCATTGGCTTTTTGGAGCTCTTTTGCCATTTGAGTTAGTCTATTTTTTAAGGTTTTATTTTCTTCAGTATTTTTTTGGGTCTCCTTTAGCTAGTCATTGACTTGTTTTTCATGGTTTACTCACATCACTCTCATTTCTCTTCCCAATTTTTCCTCTACTTCTCTAACTTGCTTTCCCAATCCTTTTTGAGCTCTTCCATGGCCTGAGAACAGTTCATGTTTTTCTTGGAGGCTTTTGATGTAGGCTCTTTGACTTTGTTGACTTCTTCTGGCTGTATATTTTGGTCTTCTTTGTCAACAAAGAAAGATTCCAAAATTTGAATCTGAATCTTGAGTCCATTTTCACTGCCTGGCCATGTTCCTAGCCAACTTACTTTTCATCAGGGTATGATTGATTGTAGAGTAGAGAGTACTTTGTCCCAAGCTTGAGGGGCTGCACTGTTGTTTTCATATGTACACAGCAAGCTTTGCCACACCAGCACTCCTCCTCCCCCAAGAACCACCAACCTGGATCTGACTCAGATCTAAACTGGCTCTGCCCTCCCTCTCAGTTCTGGCACTTAATTCCTCCCACCAGATGGCCTGGGGCCAGAAGCAACTGCAGCTGTAGTTCTGTAGCTATACCACCTCTGCTGCCCCTGGGGCAGTGGCCAAACCACAAACTCCTTTCACTCTGTCCCCAGCAGCTTTTCCCACTAATCTTCTCTGTTGTCTTTGGTGTTTGTGGGTTGAGAAGTCTGGTAACTGCCACAGCTCACTGATTCAGGGCACTAGGGCCTGTTCCGCCCGGCTCCCAGTCTGGTTGGTCTGCACGGCCCATGCTGGGCTCTGCTCCTCTCTGCTACCCAGCCCCACGAGATAGATCTTACCCCACTACCATCGAGGCTGTCCTGGGCTGGAGCCCTGCTTCCCTCTGCTGTTTCATGGGTTCTGCAGTTCTAGAATTTGTTCAGAGTCATTTTTTATAGGTGTTTGGAGGGACCTGGGTATGAGCTCACCCAAGTCCCTGCTTTCCAGCTGCCATCTTGGCTCTGCCCCCCCCCGCCAAGGTGTTTCTTTTTTTAAGCCTATGGAGTGGTGCTCTCTCTCTGTTCAGTTGCCAAAAATTATTGACACGCTCCCTCATGGGGACCAAGAAACTAATCAGGAGCCTCAGGTGGCTCATGCCTGTTAGAAACAGGACAAAGCATGAATCCTTCTCCATACAGCCAGTGCACATGCTTCAAGAGCTTGCCCATGTTACCTATTACACTTATTTGTAAAATCTAGCAGAAAAAGATAATGGGAAATTTTGAGAACAACCTCATCAAACAGAGAAAAGCAGTAGAATGTAAAATCAGTTTAAAGAATATTTAGTGAAAGATACAATAAGCAAAGTAATCCCAAGGACATTAAGAATAAAAATGGAAGGATAAAAAAAGAAAGAAATGACATCTATGAAAATGTTTATTGTTTTAAAAACCTCTTCACTTTCAAGGATAGTGGAGTCACTACACTCAACTCTTAACAATCACACTAGTAGATAGGCTTACAGAGGCTGGAGAAATGTTACTGACAGAAAATATAGATAAAGCATCTAGATTAGAAAAAGTGCATACAAAGGATATCCCTGCTGGTAGGGATACAACTGTGAAAGTCTTGCAGGATTAATGAGTTTTTTGAAAAGAGGGAAGATAATAAAGGCAAAAAAATAATATTTTATGATCACCAAACAGAGACAGACAAGTGAAAGCAGTACCGTATGACAAATTTCCAATCTATATACAATTTTTAGGAAAATCATCTACCCATATGCCAGGGGCATCCTCAGTGAAGGTTTTAGTAGGGAAGTGGCAGGCTTCCACAAATTATATTCCACAGTAAGACATGTCTTTCCCATCAGGCAAACAACTAAAAGATTCAAAGGATACAGGATCCCACTGAGCTTATTGTTTCTTTATTCTTTTGAAGAAATTAAGTAGAGCAAAGTGCCACTTTACAGGCTGTCTTCCAACAAGATATCACCCCTATGTGCATTAAAATTATCCAAGATTCCTTGAAAGAGCTCATTCATTAAAATGTGTATATGTGTAGATGCGTGAATATATATATGCATGTATTCATAGATATGTGTATATATTTGTATCAATAAATATACACATATATGTGTATATACAAATATGTATGTGTATATGTATACACATCCATACATACGTATGGATGTGTATATATGTGTGTGTGTGTGTGTGTGTGTAGCAGACACTGCAAATAAACCAAAAGTCCAATGAGTTAGTTCCAGAATTAAATTAGAGGAAGAGAAGTAGAGTAGGCTTGGTTGACTATGGTTCATTGAGAAGTACTTTAACTACACCAAACTTCTACCACAAGCAAGATCTATCTTTCAATATGTATATTTTACCAGTATTGTTGAAGCCATCGTCTTTGAGGAATTAAAAGTAAGTGTTATACTGAGGGCAATAGTGATGTTCATGATGAGTGTGAGCTGATTGCAACATGTGATTAATAGGAAATTAGGAAGAAGCAGATGAAAGCGTGTCATCGGCGAAATATATAATAGAAGAAAAGAGGGTCATAACTGGTGGACAGCCCAAGCCCTTTCACTAGTTTTCTTGTGATGTCAGAAGAACTGAAGCAGAGTCCCAAGCATGTTGCATAGACCTTTTATGATGAACCTACAGGAGGACACTTAAGGGTGAGACAGAATGGTCAAGTGTGGAGGGGTTGAGACTTGCATCTGTAGAGAGAATGTTAACATCTTTGAGATCACAGAAACAATTGAGTGAGTATAGATGTTAAGAGGAGGATGTGGGATTCGAAGTGGAGTATATCTATTGATACCTCTTCATCCAATGTAGAGAGAAAGTGCTGTCAAAAAAGTGCACTGACCTGAGCAGATTGAAGTCTGTTCCAAAACAAACCAACACACTCTCCTACTGGCCTGCCACCCGACCTGAATACTACCAATACATTCATGTATTTTGAATGAGCTATTGTCTTCAAGTAGCCCGTATTAAAATGCAAATGTAATCCCTGTGAGGGGTAACACATTGATCCATTAACATATATTAATCATTGATGCTAAGTTATCTGAGCAGATGCCTCAAGAAATGGGAGATACATGAGCTAGCTATCTTGATGGGTGGGCTGGGATGGGTGAGGGTAGAGGGTCTAGAAAAATCCTGATTCCTATCCTTCTAGCCATATTTCACATTTCTCCCTTTCTTTTACTCTTTGTTCTGACCAATTTGGTCTACAATGTATCTCCTTTCTTGTCCGGACCTGTCCCATGTCTATTCTTTTGCTTAAACCACACAGCATACCATTTCCTCCTGTTAAAGTTTCTCTCTTCCTTTCAAGTTCAAAGTTTAATGCAAGCACTACTTTTTCCACGAGTGTTTCTTTGACACTACTCCAGAAACTACTACAAAAAAAACTACCACCACCCCTCTACTACCTACCAGGAAGTTTTTCTTGAACTCCTCTTCTGAAATCTCTGTTGTAGTAAAAAAAATCTGCAAAATGGACATGATGCTTCTAGTTTTTGTTCAGTTGTTTTCAGTCATATCTGACTCTTCATGACCCTATTTGAAGTTTTCTTGGCAAAGATACTGGAATGGTATGCCACTTCCTTCTGCAGCTAATTTTCCAGATGAGAAAACAGGCAAACAAGAGTAAGTGAATTGCCCAGGGTCACACTACTAAGTGCCTAAGGCCAGATTTGAACTCAGAAAGGTTGATGGGAGGTTCCAATGAGAAAACATTTGCAAAGTGCTTTGAAAATTTTAAATTACAAAGTAACTGATCCTTATAATGATTATCTATACAGGTATCCCTTCCACACCGCAACTTTCTTCATCATGGTTTCAATGTATCATGAGTTGGCATAAGACAGTAAATGGGAATTTGGGGAGAGTTTTGTGGAAACTGCAAATGACAGGCAAAAGCCAGCAAACAACATAGAAAAAGTTCAGAAACTCAGAAATGCATAAAATATTTTGATAGTATTGTACAATATCCACATGTTTTATCTTTTAATACCACATAATAGCTGGTACAAAGGGAGGGCCAAAAGATTTTATGTGGATTTTCCAGATTGCAAAGGCTCCACTCCCCTAAACCCCATGATGTGGAAGGGATAACTGTACTATTATCGTCATTACTGAAGAATATTTAAGCCTTATTATTTCCAAAGAATGTTATTATCAAGGTTAATTTCAATGGTGACTTTTTTTAGGATATGGAACATGGTCTACTTAAGAGCATTCTAACAGCAGTGCACATTCATAGGATCAGAGGATTATGGATTAGGAGATGGAAGGGACCTTTAAAGCCATTCTGACATAGTGTTTTTCAAGGTTTCTAAGGGATTTTCTTCATCACAATCTTGGGAGGTAGATAATGCCATGAATTACCTATTATCATTATTAGCCCCTTATTTTAGCTGAGCAAGATGAAGCTTGGATAGAGGAAGTGACTTGCTAGTGGGCACACTAGTAAAAGTCAAAAACAGGTTTTGAATCTAGGTCTCCCAACTCCAAGCATTGACTCCACCATTCTATTTTGTGTTGCCTTTCTCTAACACATACATGGCTCACAGAGGACATCTGTTGTTGCCAGATGGCATCTACTCTGAATGTCATTATTTGTTTGGGGAAGATTCCCAGGGTGAGCAAAGTTTGAGATGTTTTGATGGCAGCTGATGTTTTGGCAAGTAACTAACTGCAGCAATCAGGAGTGAGTGCCAGTATGTTCATGCCCAAACAGCTTCTGCTATTTTTTTCACTTTCCAGCTTTGACACATCTGTTTCTTGGGAGGAGTTTTCCAGACACCCCCAACTGACTCTCAATGAGTCATCTCCCCACACTGCCTCTCCTTTAGTATGTTCTCTAGCTGTCAGGATTAGTCTATCTCTGATCTGTGCCATACTGCTTCCCCATCCACTCCTTACTCCCATTCCAGCCAGGTTAAATTATTTGCCACCTTTCTCAATCCCACCTACTTCTATCATTAGTTCCTACCATTATGAGCTGGCTACACCTCAGGAAAGTATAAGAAATCTTGTCCCACCCACAAAAAAAAAGCATGAACCTGGGAAATAGAGAATTTGCCTAATTTCAAGGTCTCCTTGTCTCTGGTTCCTATGTTTGCTGTTCCAATTATCTCTTCCCACACTCAATACATTGTCTTGATTTCTGTTAATTGTTTTGTCTCTAATTAATAGCAATTTTCCCTAGTTACAGACCCAAGAGTTACCTAGATGTCTGATTTCTACATAATATTTGACTTTCTCCCTGTCTTCACATTCCTTTCCTTTCACTGTATATTAGGAAGGCAGAATTTATGATTTCAAAGAGAATCTCATATGTGCCTAAAAGTTCCGGAACCGCAGGAATTCTCTAGGCAGAAGGCAGGAGAACTAAAGCATGTATTTACACTCCACAATAACAAGCCCACAAACCAGCGTCCCCATTTTGATATTTTCATCAAAAGCTTCCAGGCCCAATAAGTCCGCCTTACAAGGGTAACCAGGAGGCCACAGAGAAGCGAGATGGTATAAGGCAAAATCATATACATGCTTCCCCTCTACGGTAAGAAGATTACCCACTAGCCTCTAGTCAGCTCTGCTACCGGCAACTCAGCTTTGGCTGTAGGCGTCTCTGGCTCCAACCGGAAAAGGAAAGGAGGATCTTCAAGCTGTCCTCTCCCCTCTTATAGAGTTTTTGACATCATCAAGCACCGCCTGAACGACCAGGGCCAATTGGTTCTTGACTTGGCCCCTCCCCCTAACGTAGACCACGTTAACACACCTCCCTCAGCCAGCCCCACGACTCATCACACAGGAAGCTCTCTGATCCCTGGCATGGTTGCTGGGCCTCCTGCCCTGGAAGAGCAAACCCCAGCATCCAGGGAAGCTCAACGAGGCAAGCTGAGTCATTCAAAGAAAACAAAGTCCATTTTGGCTACACACTGTCCCAATGTGACACCAGTACTGAGATAATACTAGTGGAGGAGGTGATGGGAAAACCAAAGGACAGAAGTTTGGAAAAAAATAACTCAAGTAAGCTCATGAGTCAAAGAACTCAGACAAGAAAAAAAAGGAAAACATTACTTCTACTATCCAGTTGTTTAGATAGCTAAATACAGCCTTCTATCCAAATGTTGTATATACACATATACATATATACACATATACACACATATATATGTACATATGCATACCACATATATCCTGTTATATATATATATATATATATATATATATATATATATATATATATATATATATATATAAAAGGCACATGTGTGTACATGCACACTACCTAATACACACCTATTTATGTGTATATACATATGCATATGTAATATAAAGGTGAGCAGTAATTTGATTACAAATATTGGAATGCTGGGCACTGTGCTAGCAAAACCTCATAATGATGGTTACCTTTCTCCTGGGTCTTCAGATGTATTGGAGGTACAGCCTAAGTACAAGAAAGAGCTTAGCTACATTATTGACAGTCTCCCTGGCCTGTCCCTCAGGATGAAGGACAAATAGATTTGCTTTACAGAGTAGGAAGTACAGTATTACACAAATTAACTGGGATAAAGTAAAGCAAATAAACGTATTGACTTGTATAATAAAGTGTTCAACTTTTCACGTATTACCTAATATACAACATGTCCTTCTGCAGCAATCACTTAATGTATATGACCTTGCCTTGTATTCAAAAGATTTTGATATGTATTCTTTAA
The DNA here is from genome assembly GCF_011100635.1 of Trichosurus vulpecula. Lineage (NCBI taxonomy): Eukaryota > Metazoa > Chordata > Mammalia > Diprotodontia > Phalangeridae > Trichosurus > Trichosurus vulpecula. Next base: position 405,401,257 of record NC_050573.1, on the reverse strand, counting down.
TTCTTAATCATTGTTATATTGGATATTAAGCATTTCTTTGAAGAGTATTCTAGCCCCGATGATAGGTCATGGGGTTTAATAGACAAGTTGTATTTTTTCTCACCATTGCAGGCTGAAGACAAGGAATGCAGAACAGAAAAAAAATAATTTGAAAAGCAAAATGGTGACAAAAAAGTGGTATCTGAGAATCAATTTGGATTTCTGGACCACAACTTACTCTATACAATTGACAGATTCCTGGCCTGAGATAGAATTCACTGAATTCAAGCTGATAAGAATATATTTTCCAAGCACCTTACAAATCTAACCAAAATGTCTTTAAACTAAAAAACATGAGGGAAAGAAAAGATTAGCTCTCTATGATGCCATAATTAGCGACTATTGGGAGTAGTCTTGAAGAAGAATGGTAGCCATGATTTCAAAGGACATAAATCCCAATAAACATGAACCCCATGGTCTCAAAGGTCCATTCACAAACATCTAAAGTTTAAGCAACAAATGAGAAACTAGAGATCCTAACACAAGGAGACAAATTTCCTTGATACTATAAGTATCAATAAAACTTGATGGAGGAGACTCATGTTTGGACCATAGCTCTAGGTGGCTATGAATTACCTAAAAAGAAATTAGATAAATGGAAGGGATGATGTGGATATGGCATCATTAGATATTAAGAAAATAAATGTATACTAGGAAATCAAGAAAATGGGGTAGAGAAAAAGCAGATTGGAAAGTATACGGGAGCAGGTCAATGGAAGAAGTTGAAGTATTTTTTTTCCCATTGGAATATACAGACAACATGGACAGAAAGATGAAACATATGAGGAATATGGGAAACAGATCCCACACTTAGTACCTAGACATAATATAGTAGTGATGTGGTGAGATGTAAACCTTCAACTATACAGACATTTTTGGAGCTCTCTCTTGACCGAAATAAAAGAGGAGGTAAATAATTTATTGATATGCCTTCATGATAACTTCATCCTTTAAAAGGTGTAGGAACTAATAAATATTCTCAGTCTTTTCTCACCAATAGGGAAGAATTAATTTGGTGGAGTGAAATTTATAAGAACTTGGGGCAAAGTAACCACTTCATCCTAGAGTTCATCATAAAGAAAAAGAGAAAAATTAGGCATAGTCTAACATATACCCTAGATTTTGGGAAATCCTCTTTCAATGTAGATGGTATAAATTTTTAAAAATTCATAAAACTTTAAAAAAGTGTTGTGGTGTCAAAAAATAAATTTTTGATCACCAAGTGTTCTAGTAAGATACCATTTTTCATTTTTAATACGTGACAACCACAAGGATGGTCACATAGAAGAATAATCTTTAGTCAAATAATTGGCATTTCCAACAAGTGTCAATATAACATTTAAAACTGTAATGGACCTTAGAGTTAGAAAGGATTATCCCTTTCATTTTGTAGAAGATGGAACTGATGCCCAAAGAGGGAAAGTAAATGGCCCATTTGCATAGATTAACAGTAGCATATCTTCCAGTACAAACCCATGTTGCCTGGTTCCTAATCACAGAGTAGACCTCGATTTAATAGAAACTCAGTGCTATAAATTTATATTTTTGTTAAGCTTTGCAAAAACTTCCTCCTCATCCTCCAAACCAATTTTTCTAGAAAGCTTTGGATGGTGTGCGGCAGTGGGGTAGTGGTAATTACCCCTGTTCTTAGACAATGCTTCATGATTGACTGACCACTCATAGAGCAGTAGGCTGGTTTATATTATTGCTGCATCATGTGGAAACCCAGAATCTCCATCTAAAAGCTAGAACTCCCATAGTCCTCTGCTACTCAACTCTCTAAACTTTCACTTCTTTATTTTGACCAATGTTAGTCTTGTTATTTAAATAACATATATTACAGAAATGACAGTAGTGGAAGCACATCAGTGGATATGACACATTCGCCCAGAAGTACAGAGAAGGACTTACTGCAGAGTAGAGTAGGAAATGTGCATGTGTGACTCCTCTGTCCTATAGTTCAGATTTAGAATGGAGCTCTGGAGCCTTGTGATTTAGAACTCCCTATGTATTGCTATGTTTGTTGGAGAAGAGTTTGTGGGAAAGAATATTATAAAATGTGTTATTTGATTCCAAAGGGACATGAAGAGTTCTGTACTCTGTTATCTATCTGGGGCCCAGTAGGTATTTGATTTTTTCTCAGCACATTATACAATGTCATTTGCTTCTTAGAAGACATCAAAGAAGTTTACAGAGGAAGAGTGAGGAAGAGTGGGGAAGAAAGAAAAGAAAGAAGAAAGGGAGGGAGAGAGGGAAAGAAGGAGGGAGGGAGGAAAGAAAAGAAGGAAGGAAAGAATTAGGAAGGATTAACTTTTTAAAAAATAGCTAAATAACTTTTTTCAACCTTCAAGAAGGTTGTGATTTATGGTTAATAGGAATCTTGATTTTAATATATATTTTTCTTTACTCAGCATTTAAATTGATTTCACCTTCAAGATTAGTGATTATTGAATAGCAAGCAGATTATCTTCACATCATTCTTGCTTTTCCGTTGGCATCTAAGTTATATTGCCAAATATAAAAATAAATGTCTCTTTATTATAATTCACATAAAAGGATCTAACTTGACCAGTATTGTGGATATTTTCCCAAAAATATCATTTTTTGTATATTATTCCTTTAAAGATTTCCATTGATTCCTTAAATGTCAGAATCAATAAAAAAGCTATTTCCAGAGTGAAAGAAACATTGTTAAAATTCTATCTCAGACATATACTAGCTATATTATCTTGGGCAAGTCATTTAATTCCTATGTGCCACAAGAACCTCCCTAAAATATATGACTAAATCATAGAAAAGTGTAAATCTTTGCTAGTGGAGAGACACAACAAGCACTTGTAGGATAGGCACTGTGTTAGATGTCAAGAGAACAAATACCAAAAAATGAACTCATCCTTACATCCTTACATTTCATCTGGGGTGTCAACACATACAAATGTAAGTATATATAAAATGTGTGTATATGTGTGTATCTCTACATATATGTATAAGCGTATATATGTCTATACAAATAAACGTACGTACAGATAAATATGATTTCTGTATGACATACATATCTATATATTATATACACGTGTATATCTATATAAACATGTCCATACATATCCATGTGTAGAAACATATCTATATGTGTAAACATATGTATATACATATATTCACAAGTGGTACAAATAAATACAAGTAGTGAATGAGAGAAGGCACTAGCATTTGGGGCATAAAGCCAGAAAAGGTTTCATGTAGAATGTGGTAATTAAGCTGCATGTGGTCAAAAGAAAGAGATTTTATGACTTGAAACTGAGGAAGGACTGCATTCCAGGCCTGGGGGATGGCCAGTGCTAAGGCACAAAATGGAGGGATGGAGTTCTCTGTTGGGGGAACAGAGAGAAGGTCAGTTAGCTAGATAGCAGAGTGGAAAGGGGAAGCAATGTGCAATGAGTCTGGAAAAATAGTTTGGGTCCAGATTGTGAAAGGCTTTCAGAGTCAAAGAAAGGATTTTATATTTTATTCTGACAATAAATGGAGTCAATGCAGTTTGTTGAGTATACAAGTGACGTGGTTGGACCTCCTTTTGAAAGAATTTGCTTTGGCAGCTGTGTGGAGGATGGATTAAAGTGAAGACTGATGAGGCAGGGAGAATAAACAGAAGGCTGTTGCAACAGTCTAGACAGGAGGTGATGAGGGCCTAAATGAGAGTGGTCACTATGTGAATGAAGAGAAGGAGATGAAAGCAAGAGGTGTGGTGATAAAAATGAAAAGATTTAACAGCTAATTGGATAGGTGGAGTGATAAAGAATAACAAATAACAATAATAGCCAGCATTTATATAGTACCTATGGTGTACCAGGTACTGTGCTAAAGCCCTTACAAATATCTCCATTGATCTTCACAACAACCCTGGAAGGTAGGTGCTATTATTATTCCTACTTTACAGTTGAGGAAACTGAGGCAAACAGAGGTTAAGTGACTTACCCAAGGTCACGCAGCTAGTAAATATCTGAGGCTGGATTTAAACTCATATCTTCCTAAGTACAGGCCCAGCCTTCTATTCATTGTACCATCTAGCTGGTTTAAAGAAAAAGTAGGAGAATATACTGAAGTTATGAACTTTGGAGACTGGAAGAATCATGGTGTCCTTAAGAGATACAGAGAAGTTTAGAAGAAGGAAGTGTTCGAGAAAAGATAATTACTTTAGTTTTAGACAAATTCAGTTTGAGACATCTCCCAGGCCACCAGTTTGAAAATTCTCATAGGCATTTAGTGATGTGTAACTAAAGCTCAAGAGAGAGACTGGAACTGCATCGAGAGTTCTTTGAGTCATCAGTATGAAGATAATGGTTAAACTTTAGGAAATTCATGAAGTCACCTAGAGAGAGCATAGAGATAAAAGAGGGCCCAAGACAGAGCTTTAAGCATCACCCACAGTTAGGGAAAGTGAGCTGGATATCATGAGCAAGTAAAGAAGACTGAGGAATAGCCAGATAAGTAGATAATTAGGAGAAAATAGTGTCAGGAAAACCCAGAAAGGAGAGAGTTTATAGAAGGAGAGTATGATGAATAATGTCAGCAGGAATGAGGAGGTCAAGAAGTTTGAGAACTAGAAAACATCAAGTTTGGTAGTAGAAGTTTTTACAAACACAAACTCACTCTAGAGAAAGGAGAGAATTTAAATCCAATCAAACAACCTGATAGTTAATAAAATCAACCTTGCTTTCATCACACTTCAACAACTAATGCAAAATTTTTTCTTAACCAGATATGCATATGTAGACTTCATGATTTTGTATCTTTGCCAAATCCAGAACTCTTTCTCTTGGAATACATATTATACAAAGGGAGTGATGGATGTGATCATTTTGTGTCTCTAGTCAGCCATGACACTCACAAAACCCAGTCAACCCATAGCCTTGGGCAATTCTGTTAAAACACTGACCAATTAAGTGAAGAAGAAAAAGAATCAGTGAAATCAATTATGTGAGTCTTTACATGTGTATTGTCTGTGAGTAGATACACAAATAGATTTATAAAACATTCTGCATTGTAACAATCCTACAGTTAAGGTACAAAAAGAATTTAGAGATCCTTCTCCGTGGAACATTGGACATCTATATACTGTCTTGTATTATTAATTTAACAAATATTTATTGAGGGCTGCCTACATGCTGAATCCTGTACTAGAGAACACATTGTGGTATTATAGATATAGGGTTGGATTTAGATTCAGGAAAGATAGGATCAAATCCCACCTCTTACTGTCACTGGTAGTGAGATACAGGCTGAGTCACTTAACTCCTGCTGCGAGCCCTGGTTTTTTATCTGCAGTCATGACTGAAATGCAGCATTCAAAGGCACTTGTGAGATTCTATTCAGTATAACCCTAGTCTCAAAGCCTATTGGTATGAGACTCTCTCCTCGCTGGTGAAGGTCAATATTTTGCACCTGCTGAGAGGTGGGGTGAAGTTACAGAGAGTAGCAGAGTAAAGGGATCTTCAATTTTCTTTTGAGTGACTGAGTCTCTTTGGACTTAAAGTGGTTCTGGCTTCCAGCTTAAAGAGTGAAGATGAAAGATGCCAAACCCACTTCAGGTTACTGAAGGAAACACTCTGGGAAGAAGCAGACATAAGAGGAGTAGGCAGTTACCATCTTGTCTCTATCACCAACTTGCTACACTAGAGGAGGTCCCCTTGAGTGAGACCTATGACTCTCTCTCTCTTTCTTGGTTGCTTCCAGTGGGAGAGCTCCTTCATTCTATATTCTCTGGCATATGTTCTCCTATGTATACTATCCTTGTTTTCTGTTTGGTTATCAAATTGGATAAATAGATTTCTTTGATAAATGTGTATTCATTGTGGAACTGGTGTTTGGTGGGAAGGGATTGAAGCCTTTCATGTAGAACTTAGGATCCTCCTTTCCTCATTAATGAAAAAAAAACCAAAACTTAGCTTCAACCTGAAAATCACATTCCTGTGATTTTCTAGTCACTAATCCTTGATTCACTAATAATATTTAAGGGAATGGATAGATATAGCTCTTGGACAGTACCCTCTCTCCCTGTGGAGAGCATAGTGGCTAAGCTTTGGGAGCCAACCTCCTGCTTTCCCTCTTGGCAGGAATTAAATTCTACCTCAAAGAAAGGTAGAGAGAGATGGGGCTAGAAATGTCAATTCTGCCTCCCTTTGAGCCACACAACCTCCCCCACTCCATGCTACATGTTGGGGAATAGCCCTAGCCACATCTGTAAGGAGAATCTGGGTCTTGGGAAGCCTCATACTCTCCTTGGTGCTTTGCAAATGACCTCACTTAGCAGAGAAATACTGAGCAGGTGCTATGCTCTCTCTGTTTCTCAGAAAACAGCGACCTTCTATTGCTCAGTTGCAATTCTTTCTGTTGAGCAGTACTGACTCAACAAAGCAATATAGAGATTTGCAGATTTAACCAATCAGAATTTTTTTTGAGTCCCCACCTACTGTGTGGTCAAACTTGTCATTCTCTTTGACCTTGTTATATGTCAGTGTGACCTAGTTACTAGCCCCTGGCATAATGGAGTTGGTTTGCCACAGGAACAAACAAACAGACTTGGATACTACATACAGTTTTTTATTTTGTTTTGCTCAGCATGGAATCAATAAACAATTAACACCACATAATATCAAGTCAATACATAATAAAACTTTACCAATTGACTGTAAGCCACTGTCTCTCCTAAGCTCTGGAAGTTTGCCAGACATAGAATCGATCTGGATCCAAGAATTCTAGAAAATGCACTGCTTGTTTGCCTGCTTTGGAAGCACACATACTAAAATTGGAATGATATTGAGATGAGTATGGCCTCTGCATAAAAAACGACATGCAGATTTGTGAAGTGTTCAATTAAAAAAAAAGAGAAATGTACTCCTTGAGTTTGTTTAGTTCTCCCTGGCTATACCTCAGGATAGTAGGCAGATTGCCTGGGTGAGCATGACTGGTGTGGAGGCTTGCACAAATGGAGATTCTCAGGACAAACTTATCGATCAGGGGAAAAGACTATAGAAGTGGAAGCAGATATTGCCAGTGTGAGAAGACTATTGGGATAGAAGTTAAAGGGATCCAGTTGGAGATATCTAAAAGGTAGTTGGAGATATGAGATTGAAGGTCAGCAGATAGCTTGGGGCCAGTTAGGTAGTTTTGTAAATCATCAGTATATGGTTGGTAATAAACCCATGGTATGTACAGGTATTCGTGGAAGTCTAGAACTTCTGTGTGAGGGCTTTCTGAGTCCTTTGTAGGGCTGCTTTACACCCTTGGTGTCCACCTGCCACCCCACTCTCACCTGAAGCTCCAAGAAGCTGTGGCTTGTACAGCAGCCATATCCTGGTAAAACCATTTCAGCAGATGGCTTAAACTAGGTAGAGGGTAACTGACAAGCCTCAAGCCCATAGGTGAGCTAAGGGGGTGTCTACCCAAGGATGTGAAGACTCCCCCTGGTAGAATGGATAGATGTAAACAATTTGTTCCGATGGACCATGAAGGTGGTGAAAGTGGTACCAATTTTCTTGACCTTTGTCTTATCATTGGACTACAATGACTCTGGAAAAGAGTGAGGCCAGTGATTTCACGCAACTCTGCCTCACTTAAATCCAATTTATGCATTAGCCAAAAGATATCATACATACCATTTTACCATTTTTTTTACCTACCTCAAAGTCCTGTGGCAACAGATAAGTGATGAAGCTTCAGGTATAGATACACTGGGAACTGTAGTAACAACCTTTCACACAGGAGGCCCAGGTCATGGGGAAGTCTTTCCACTGGACTGACACAGCAGTGGGATTTAGCAGCCCCTAGGTGTCAGAGCAGCAAGGACCACACAGCTCACTTCCTGGTGTGCAGAAAGGGCTAGAAAAGGTGCCCTAAAAATTGTCCATTTCACCTAACCTAACCCTGGTCTACTTACCTTGGCAGGTTGGGATCCTACCCTGTGGTCAAAACACACACACACACACACACACACACACACACACACACACACCATCAATACATGCAATGTATGCACACTTATGGACAACAAGAAATCCAGTAGACCTGAAAAGTTAACAGCTTTTGTTGCTAGAGAATTTGCAACAAACTATTATGGGTGATGTCTTTTGACTCATGAATAAATTGAATTTAAATGAGGCAGAGCTGTTTGAAGTCTTCAGCCTCACTTTCTCTTCCAGAGTCATTGGAGTCCAGTAGCAAGACAAAAGTCAAGACCACTGCTGATGGCTTGGAATGCAGTAGATGATCTTGGCATCCTTGTATAACCAAACTCTAAATGATCCACATTGCCTGTTTCAGCTGCCTTCATGACCATTGGAACAAATTGTTTTCATCCACCTGTTCCACCAAGGGAAGTCTTCACATGCTTGGGGTAGATAGCCCTCTAATTCACCAATGGGTTTGAGACCCCTAAGTTACCCTCAACCTGGTTTAACCCATCTGCTGAAACAGTTTACTAGGATGTGGCCATTGTGCAAGCTACAGCTTCTTGGAGCTGCAAATGAGAGTTGGGTCAACCAGGTGGACACCAAAGATGGAAAGCAGCCTTGAAAAGGGCTCCGCAGCCCTCACACCAGTCTTCCCTGAACACTCCTACACCCAATTAAATGGATATTGTGTTACAGAGTTTCTATATGGCCCCAAAATGTTGTGTTATAGTGTTATGACACCCAAATACTAGATCTTGGAGAAGGCAGGAGAACAAAGAGTATCCACATTTATTAGTTTGTATCTAGTATCAGATGACTTACATATGTCTTTTACATATTTGGGGTCCCAATATATGACTGAGTTCACCAATAGTTGTTTATAGTGCTAATTTCTCATTATGTGATACAAAGCAAGCATCCATTTACTATAGAGGTCAGATGTGAGGGAAGCAAATTTACCAATGATGTGCAAAAGTTCTGGAGCCAGACTTGTGGCCTTGACCAAACAGAAGGCCAGCCCAGTTTAACAGGAGCTTGGGAAGCAGAGGTACCTGTAGGGAGAGCAAATATTTTCCTCTAAAATAGCATTGAATCTTCTCAAAGACTTTCATCCAGTTGTTCAGTTGGAACCCTAGAGTTTTGTTTTTGTTGTTGTTTTTTAAATATCCTGTAAGAAGCATTTTTAGTTTGAATAATATCTAGGCATAAGTGTTATGGAGAGGATTCTGTCCACAAAACAATCTCAGCATGAAACTATGCAAGGTGTAATTTTAAGAAATGTGCTACCTTAGTAATCTAGCATTGCAACATGACCTCCTGTTTTATGGAGAAATTAAGGACTATTTGGATATCCTAGTGTATCTAGCAAATGTATCCATTTTAGATTTTGTGTGAGTGAAACTAGTTTATTGCTGGTAGAAATCATAGAGCATGACTATTTTTTCTTCAGTCTGTCCCCAGTATGAATGTCATCCTACTTCTGGTAAAATCAGTACAAATTTTCTTAGGAATAGCTCTCTAACACTACTGCTGATTAGTACATAGAGGGAGATATGACTCCTGATTGGCTGAATGAAACTAGATCCCCAAAATTATGAACCTGCATGCATTGAGAAAGAATTTAGTCAGATGATTAAAGGACTTCAGAGAGAAATATTGAGAGAGACAAGGCACAGAATTTTGGAAGGCTATCTGGGGCCCTCAGAGCCAGGGGATAAATAGGGGAAGATATTTCCTTAATCTGTCCCTTGACTTCTAATGTCTACAACCTTAAAAATAGGCAAGGTCAGACTTCCCCTCAATGAGTGGCTCTCTTTCCTGGTTTGAGCTAAAAAGGTTTTAGTTATTGAGTTCATTTACTGCTGTGTATTCATTATTTTAAACTGTTTAACATCCCTGATATCTATTTGCTTGGATAAATACATTTATTTTCTTGTCTAATAATGATGAACTTTCACGAAGTCAGAATTTGGTGAGAGGGAAGTAAGTAGATGATAATAAGCTAAAAATTACTTTCTCCTTGGGAATGATCAAGGAAAATAGTTGATCTTGGTCCCACAAATCATTATACCCCTAGACTACTAATATTTGAAATGTGGTTGCTAGATTAAATTTTAGCTCAATACTTCTCTTGGTATTAGGTAAGAGAAAGAGCAATTAGCCATTCATGCTCTCCTCCCACCCCCACAAAGGCAAAAATCAATGACTCCTTTGGTGGGAGGGCAGAATCCAGATCAGTGATATATGCAAGCTACACATTAGACCAACATTTAAAATTTTTTTATTATTTATTTAGTTTTAAAATTATTTTAAAAAATTACATTCTAAATTCTCTCCCTCCAGTCCCCTGTTCATTGAAAAGGCAAGCAATTATACATATGAAATCATGCAAAACCTATTTCCATGTTAGCCATGTCTCAAAAAAATAAAGAACAAAATTATTTTTAAAAATATACTTCAATTTGCACTCAGTGTTCATCACTTCTCCCTCTGAAAGTGGATTGCATTTTTTATCATGAGTCCTTTGGAATTGTCTTGAGTCATTGTCTTGGTCAGAGTAGCTAAGTCTTTCACAGTTGATCACCATTGCAACGGTATTTTTACTGTGTACAATAATTTCCTGGTTCTGCTTACTTCAGTCTGTACTAGTTCATATATAAGTGCTTCAGGTTTTTCTGAAACCATCCCCCTTCTCCTTTCTTAAAGCACAATAGCATTCTATACCACAAAAGAGCTGCTATTAATATTTTTGTACATATAGGTCCTTTTCCTTTTTCTTTGATTTCTTTGGCATATAGACCTACTGGTAGTTTGCTGTTTGTCCTTCATTCTGGAAGAGGAACAATTAAATCAAGAAGGTGATGTCATGACTTGCAAGTGAATTGGATTTAAGTAAGGCAGGGCTGTGCAAAGTCGCTAACCTCACTCTCTCCTTCAGAACTATCTGCATCCAATGGAAGATACAGATCAGGATGACTGGAGATGGTCTAATGCAGTGGGAGACCTTGGCCTTTTTAAGCTAAGGTCTTTCCCAGGTCTCAGTTTGTCTGAGGCAATGCCCATTCAGTGATTAAGGCTACATAAGAAATTAAACAAAGAATGAACTCTTTTACCTAGTTAAAAAAAAATCTATCTGGGAGGGGAAGACTGAGTCAAAGAGTATGCACAATTTTATAGCCCTTTAGGCATAGTTCCAAATTGTTCTCTAGAATGGTTGAACCAGATCACAACTCATTCATTTGTGCTTTAGTATACCTATTTTTTCATATCCCCTCCAACATTTGCCATTTTCCTTTCCTGCCATGTTAGCCAATCTTGGTCTTTGTTTGGGCCAAGATTGCTTCAGAGTAAATGTAAATAGCTGTTGTTTCTGTTTTAGCCAGAAACCCTGAGGGTCTTCCCCTCCCAGATTGATTTCATTGTCTATGGTACCTTTTAGCAAAATGTAGTTTCCTTGATTATTTCTTTTAATTAGATCTATTTTTGCTTTTGCTTGTCTGAGACCATGATTGCTATCTTTGTCATTTTTTAATTCAGCTGAAGAATAATAGATTCTGCTCTAGAATTACATTTTAGATCTTGTATGTATTTTTCTGCAAGTGTTTCTCTTACAAACAACATACTGTTGGATTGTAGTTTCTAATCCATTCTACTATCCCCTTCTGGTTTTTGGATGAGCTTATCCCATTCACATTCAGTTATGATTACTGTGTATTTCCCTCCATCCTGTTTTCTTCTGTTTTCCTTCACGCTCTTTTTATCCTGTCCCACCTCAAAAAACTGTTTTGTTTCTAATCACTAATTCCCTTGATCTATCCTGCCTTCTATTAGGATCTCTCCTTTCTTTTATGCCTTTCTTCTTCCTCTTCACCATTGGGTAAGATAGATTTCTATAGCCAGCTGAGTGTATGTACGTATGCATGTGTGTATGTATGTATCATACATATATATATGTATGTATATGTGTTTGTGTGTAAAGGAAAGGGGGTGCTGCTACACACACACACACACACACACACATTCAGTTGGGTATGTATGTATATATATTCTTCCCTCCTTGAACAATTCTGATGAGAGTTAGGTTCAAGCATTGCCCACCCCTTCCCATTTTCCCCTCCACTTGAAAAGCTCTTCATTGCATACTTCTTTTATTGAGATGATTTTTCCCTATTCTTCCTCTCTTGTCCCCTTTCTCCCAGTGCATCCCTCTTTCTTACCCCTTCATTTAAAAAAATCATCCTGACATAATTGACTCACACCCATGCCTTTTGTTTATGTAGACTCCTTCTAACTGTCCTAACAATCACAAAGTTCTTGGGAGTTACATATATCATCTTCCCATATAGGAATAAAAACAGTTTAACATTATTGAGTTCCTTATGATTTCTCTTTCATGTTTACCTTTTTATGCTTCTCTTGAGTCTTCTGTCTGAATGTCAAATTTTCTTTTTATCTCTGGTCTTTTATCAGGAATTCTTGAAAGTCCTCTATTTCATTAAATATTCATTTTCTATTGATGGAATATACTCATTTTTTTCTAGGTAGGCTATTCTTGGTTTTAATCCAAGCTCCTTTGCCTTTCAGAATACCATATTACATAATTTTGATTACATTAAATTAAAACATTTTTGTACAAAATAAAATGAATGTAGCCAAGATCAGAAGGAAATGAGAAAATTGTGGGGGAAAAATTATAGACAATTTGTCAGCTAAAGGTTTTCATATCTCAAATATATATAAAGAACTTTGTAAAATCTATAAGAATATGAGTCATTCCCAAATTGATAAATGGTTGAAGGATATGAACAGGCAGTCTTCAGATGAAGAGATCAAAACAATTTATAGTCATATAAAAATATTCCATATCATTAGTGATTAAAGAAATGCAGATTGAAACAGCCTTTAGATATCATTTTATACCAATTAAATTGACTAAAACATTTAAAGGGAAAAGCAACAAATGTTGGAGGGGATGTGGAAAAAATGAGACACTAATTCATTGTTGGTGGAGTTGTGAACTGATCCAACCATTTTGGAGCGCAATGTGGAATTATATCCAAAAAGTTATTAAACTCCCTATACCCTTTGACCCAGCAATATCACCACTAGGTCTATTTCCAAAGATGATTGAGGAAAAAGATAAAGAATCTACATGTTCTAAAATATTTATAGCAGCTCTCCTTTTGGTGGCAAGGACTGAAAAATTGTGGGGATGCCCATCAATTGGGAAATGGCTGAGCAAGTTCTGGTGTATGATTGTGAGGAAATACTACTGTGCTATAAAAAATAATGAGTTTAATGATTTTAGAAAAATATGGAAAGACTTGCATGAAATAATGGGAGTGAAATGAGCAGAACCAAGAAAATGTTGTATACAGTAACAGCAATGTTGTTTTAAGAGCAATTTTTATAAATAACAAATTAACTACAAAGGACATACGAAGAAAGTTGCTATCTGCATCCAGAGAAAGACCTGATAAATAGAAGTATATATAGAATGCTTTTACACACACATGCGCACATGCACACACATTTTGTGTTGAATGATAGCCATCTTTAGAGAAAGGCAGGAAGAGAAGCAGGAAAAAGGAAAAAAATACATGGTAACTTTATTATGTATCTAAAAGGAATAGCAAGTTGTACATAATAGATTTGCAGTTTCAAGTACAATCATCTTTTTATTATACTATATTATAGAAATGCTTGTTTTATTCTATAAATTAAAAACACAATAAATATTTTTTTTAAAAAAGTCCAGCAATAGAATACCATATCCTAAGCCCTCCATACCTTTAATTCTGAAACTGCTAAATTTTGTGATTCTGACTGAGGCTCCATGATAGTTGAAGGTTCAGGTTGCTTGTAATATTTTCTCCTTGACTACAAGTTCTAGATTTTGCCTAAAGTATTCCCAGGAGTTTTCTTTTGGGAATCTTTTTCAGAAGGTGATCAGTGGATTCTTTCAATTTCTATTTTACTCTCTGGTTCTAGATTATGACAGCAATTTTTTCTTTAAAATTTTCTGAAGTTGGGGCAGCTAGGTGGTGCAATGAGTAGAGCACCAGCTCTGGAGTCAGGAGGACATGAGATCAAATCTGGCCTCAGACACTTGACACACTTACTAGCTGTGTGACCTTGGGTAAGTCACTTAACCCCAATTGCCCTGCCTTCCCCCCTCAAAAATGTAAAAAAAAATATTAAAGTTTCCTGAAATATAACATCTAGGTGCTTTCTTTGACCATGGCTTTTAGGTAACCCAATAATTCTTAAATTTTCTTTCCAAGGTCCATTTTCCAGGTCAGTTGTTTTTCCAATAAGATATTCTATATTTTTCATTATTTTGGCTTTGTTTTATGTTTTCTTTATATCTCATGGGATCATGAAAAAAATTTGAAGAAGAGGTAGAGCTTGAGCTGAGCTTTAATGCAAGATGAATTCTGAGAGACAGAGATAAGGAGGGAGCCTATTCCAAGCACAGGGAAATAAGATCTTCCTCTTCTCAGGTCTTAGCAAACATTTTCTTTACATTTCTATTAATTTTTTTCACTTTGTGTCATAATTATCTGAATGGGATGTATAACAGTTTTAGACTGTAAACATAAGCAGATGATAAAAAAGTCAAGTGTAGCAAACAGCTAATAATCCAAACTGTAACATATTTTTCGTGAAGGTAATTATTATGAAACAGAGCTAGAGAGGTAAGGTGGAGCTGGATTGTGAAAGACATTAAATTCTGGGGTAAGAAGTTTATATTTTCTACTACAGCAAATAATGATCCACCTGCAGTTTTGTGCAAATGAATTGCTAGTTCAAGTTTTCACCTTAGGAAGATTGTTTTGGCAGTGATGTGGAAGATTGACTAGAGGGGAGAGAAACTGGATTCAGGAAAAGCAATTTGGATGCTATTGACTATAGGTCAAGTGAGAGGCAATTGGGTTCTGAATTAGAATGGTGGTCATTTGAGTGACAAAAAGTGAATGGATGCAGGATATGTTGAGATAGAACAGACAGGACTTGGCAACTGATTGGATATGGGGCATGAGAGAAAAAGGAAAGTTCAAGGAAGGACCACAGTTGGAATGGCAATACAGTGAAGAGAATTAAGAAAATTTGGAAGAGGTGAAGGTTAGAAAGGAAAGCAGGTTTTATTCTGGAAATGTTAAGTTTGATTTTCCCACAAGCTATACAAATTGAGGTGACCAAAAGGTTACTGGTAGTGTAGGACTGGATTTCAAGAAAGAGACTATGGCTAGAGATATAAACTTGGAGGTCCTCTGTGTAGGGCTGATAACTGGACCCATGGGATAAAATCACAAAGGGAAATAGTACATAAAGAGAAAGAAAGTGACCCAGGAAGAACCTTTAAGGACAGCCATGGTAAGTGGGTGGGAGATACATGATAATCTAGCAAAGGGGTTTCAGTTCCCACTTCAAATAACTTGTAAAGTCAGGCTGATTCTTCCACTTTAATATCTATCACACTCATTTTCTACATTCATCACCCTAAACTAGTCCTTTATGAGCACTTACTTGCACTACTCTAATAGCCTGCAAGTTGGTTTTACGGACACGTTTTCACTCTGGCACTTTTCTGCCTTTGCTACCAGCAATGCCTTCTTATTCAAATTGTTGAAATCTGACCCTTAGATTTAGCTCATATGCTACTTGTCATAAGAAGCTTTCCCTGGTTCTCCCAGTTACATAAGATCTTCCTCTTCTCAGGTCTTAGCAAACATTTTCTTTACATTTCTATTAATCTTTTTCACTTTGTGTCATAATTATCTGAATGGGGTGTATAACATTTTTAGACTGTAAATGCCATGAGGAACTTAGGCACATTGTCATTCATATTTTTATTACCTGCCACAGCACTGAACACAGTGTTCTGAAAAATATAGATGTTTAATGAATATCCATAGGATTTATTGCTATAGAGAGTTTTCATAAATCTTCAGGCACACTTTAGGTAGGGCTGGAACTAGATGAAGTGTGAGATCCATTTCAAAGGGTAAGATTCTATAATTGCATTTTCTAATATAGCTATTGATATGCCCATCTTATCCACTCTAGTACACTAGGTGATATATAAGGTTTCTTCTTAAGTCTTGATGTTTTTGTCATGGTTGCCACAGAGGGGATTTATGAATCTTCAGATATTAAGATAGGGGTTGCACAAGATGTGAGAAAAACTCCTATAGAATATAAAATTCATTTGCAGTTTACCAGATAGAAGTAAAAAGAGCTGTGCCTTTGCTGAGTGCAAGATTGATCCTTCCAGTTCTAAATTTATGATACTACGGTTGTAATCTTATTGAGCAGGGATTCTCTTTTATGAATCTCTGAATCTCCTTTATAACCAAGGACAGCACCTTGTACCCACTGGGTACCAAATGTTGAGTATAGTAATAAAAATGTGAACTAGAAAGTATATCTCACAAAGAGCTTTGAGATAATTTGCTTTTCCTTTTTCTTTACAATTTCTTTCCCTTCTGCCATTCACTTCATTTCTGAGCTCCTAACTCACTGGTTTAAAGACTGGAAGATTGTCTTTCCTGCTCAAAATACAAATCCATGTAATTTTTTTTTTCAACACATCCGAGAAACAGGTATAATATGGGAAGGGAAACATTTACTCATAATGCTCTGAATTGGATGATGTCAACACTGAAGCAAAAGCTCCCAGGAACTTATGAGGTAGAAAAGAGGAGCCTAATTGGGGAAAAAAACTAGAAACTCTGGTTTGTGTGAGAAGAAAAAAAATGCCTTTATATCTAAATAGGAAGTTTTAGTCCATTTAAAAGGAATAACTGTCTCCTAAGTGTTGAGTTTTACAATGAAACTTTTGAAACTATTCTTCAGTTCAATTTACTTTATGTGTTTCACAATTCTTTTTTCTGCCTCAGACTTTTTTATCACATTGATGAAGCAAGATTGAAAGGAAAGGTGAGTGGTTTGGTGTTATTCATAGATCTTCATATTTTCTTCTTTTAAAAACTCTCTAAATGAGCCATGTTTAAAAATTTGCATTTTCCTATTGAAGATTTCCAGGCTCTTTTCTCAGGAAATACAATGCAGCCAGACTGAATGCTTTTAGATCTCTTCCAACTTGTCATTTTGCTTACCATGAAACTGTTTAAAAAAATAATCTTGATGAAAATATGTTGTATCCATATTTGCCCCAATCCAGTCAAATCAATTAAGTTGGAGGCATTTTCTCATCTACCAGAAATTCAGGTTAACAGCTGGTGGTGTGCAATGCCTTTGCTGAGAAATAGTCTTTCATCTAGCAGTCTCCCTAGTCAGAAGAGGAAGGCATTTGTCTCAAGAAACACCACATTGAAAATATTTTCTACATACATGGTGTTTTTTGAACGCAGACTTGAAATGTACCATTTGAACATAATTGTCAACTATCAACTCCATTTTCAATTCAGTAACTAAAGCTAGGCTAATTACATACTTTAAAAGAATATGGAGTTCAGTCTTATGCAAAGACATTATTCTTTACATAGAAGGACAGACTAGTACATGCAACAGGATTGTCAGGTCCAAGTCCTGGAAAGGAAGTTGTTTATATAAGGGGATAGAAAGAGGATTCTTAATCTCTTTTGTGTCATGGACCCTTTTGGCAGTCTGATCAAGCTTATGAACCACTTCTTAGAATTATGTTTTTAAATGAACAAAAAAGTACACAAGAAACTAGTTATATTGAAATAAAGACTTTTTCTCATTCAGGTTTATGGACCCTCTGAAATACATATACAGCTTCCAGGTTCTGAACCTCTGAGATAGAAGGAGAGAACACAGAGGGGAATGGCTAGTCATAACAATTTTCAGACAGATAGCTTGCTGATCTGCTTGTTAAAGACTATCGTGCCAGCATGGGAAGGATAGAATAATAGTTCATAAGATAATTAGATCAATCAATGAACAAGGATAGTTGGAGCATCTAATATGTTCCAGACACTATACTAAGAGTTAAGGACACAAGGACATAGAATGAAACAATCTCTAATAGAAAGGATTTTGTATTCTATTGAAGAAGGCAAGTAGTATAAATAATATAAATATAAAGTAAATAAATACAAATAGATTCAAAGTATTTAAATACTAAGTAGTTTAGGGTGGAAGGCACTAGCAGTTGAGTGAATCAAGAAAGTGTTCATGTAGAAGATGGCACTTGAGATGCATCTTCAAGGAACATAGACACTCTATTGTAAGGAGGTAGGGCATTTCGGGAATGGGAGATGGCCAGTACAAAGGGACAGAGACAGGAGATGGAATTCTATGGCCAGTGCAAAGAGACAGAGATAGGAGATGGAATTCTCTGTGTCTGGATCATAGATCTAGAGACAAAAGGGACTTCGAGGTCATCTATTCCAATCCCCTTATTTTAAAAACTACAACGTGAGGCCCAAGGAAGTTGTGACTTGCCTAAGGTTAGTAGTAACAGTACTACAGGTAGTAGTAGTAGTAGTACTCATAGTGTAGCAATATAGTAAGAGCTAACATTTACATAGCTATTTAAGGATTACAAAGTACCTTGTTTATGTAATCTCATATGATCAACACAACTACCTTGCAAGATAAATATTACCATTAACCCTATTTTACAGAATAGGAAACTGAGACTGAGGTAGGTTAAGTGACACACTCAGGGTTGTATAGCTAGTCTGAGGTAGGTTTTGAACCTAGGAATTCAGAGCCGGTGTTCTTTGCGCTCTACTATTTTATAAGTGTACTTTCTGGCTCATCCTTCAAATATAGCAGGATAAGGTCTTGAAATGGTGGTCTATGCCTCATATATAGTAGTTACCCCAATATATATATATATATATATATATAATATATATATGTATATATACACACACATATATATGTGTGTGTGTATATGTGTGAGTGCGTGTGTGTATGAAGATTTCTAAAGAGAATTAGCCTGAACCCATAATATATTTCAGGGAAACACATCACCAAATCTTTCTATCAAAGAGATATCAGCCTAACTCCTTTGGGAGGCTGAGGTGACTCACATTTCTTTCTAGTCTCACATTTCTGTGAAGACATCATTTATTTACTTCTCCTGTGCCATTCCTTACTATTATGTGTTGCAGACTCTTCATATCTGTCATTTACCTCCCTAACGTTTCTTAGGGGATCATCAACTTCATTTCTTTAAAGTCAATAGTATTTCATGATTTGAAGTCGTACGTTGCTGGAAGAGTATTGATACACGAAAGAGAAATCATAAGGAATTCAATATGGTGAAAGTGTTTACATTCCTATGTGGGTCAGTGGTGGGATTCAAATAAATTAACAACTGGTTCTCCATGGATCCAAGCTGAGGCGACACTCCCACCACTGATGCAATGGGCACAGGCCCCTGCCCCTGCTAACAACCTGGGGGAACTAAACCTAAAATTAGGTACAGGTTCTACTGAACCAGTGCGAACCGGCTGAATCCCACCACTGACTTGTAACTCCTAAGAATTTTATCATTATTGGAGAAGGTAGAAGGAATTTACATAGAAAAAGGACATAGGTATGTGTTGACTATGATGGGATGATATAGGAAAACATCAATTTAAGGAGCATGAAAGAGGCATGTGCTGAGAGAAGGGGGAAGGGAGAGATAGAATGGGATAAATTATCTCACATAAAAAAGGCAAAAAGAGATTTGACAATGGAGGGGTAGATGGGGTGGAGTTAGTAGGCAATGAATGCTTAAACCTTACTTCAATGGTGTTTGCTCAAAGTGGGAATTAGATATACACTCAGGTGGGTATAGTGATCAATCTTACTCTACAGGTGTAGGAGGGAGGGAGGTAGTAGAATGGGGACGATAGAAGGGAAGGAAAATTGGGGGAGGTGGTGGTCAGAAATAAAGCACTTGAGGAGGGACATGGTTAAAGGAGGGGGAGAGAGAGAGAGAGAGAGAGAGAGAGAGAGAGAGAGAGAGAGAGAGAGAGAGAGAGAGAGAGAGAGAGAGAGAGCGCAAGAGCATATGATAGGGCATAAAATATTCACAACCAAATGCAGAGAGCAGTATGGGTATGGACCAACATCTCCCACTATATATCAAAATAAGGTCAAAATGGGTACACAATTTAGATATAAGCAAATTAGGAGATTATGGAATAGTATACCTGTCAGATGTTTGGCTAAGGGGAAAATGTAAAGAATTAGAGTGTGACCATATACAAAATAGATAATTTTGATTACATTAAATTAAAAAGGTTTTGCAGAAACAAAACCAATGCAGCTAAGATTAGAAGAAAAGCAAAACCTGGGTAGGGGACATTTAGAATAAGTTTCTCTAATAAAAACTTCATTTCTCAAACATATAGAGAACTAAGCCAAATTTTAAACATGCGAGTCATTCAGCATTTGATAAATGGTGAAAGGATATGAACAGGCAGTTTTCAGACAAACAAATCAAAGCTATCTATAGTCATATGAAAAAATGTTTTAAATCACTACTGATGAAAGAGACGCAACTTAAGAAAACTATAAGATGTGACCTCACAACTATCATATTGGCTAATAAGAGAGAAAAAGGAAAATGATAAATATTGGAGAAGATATGGGAAAACTGGAATACTAATGCATTGTTGGTGTTCTGAACTGATCCAACTCTTCTGAAAAGCAATTTGGAACCATGCCTAAAGGACAATCCAACTGTGTATACTCTTTGACCCAGCAATATTACTACTATCCCAAATATATCATACAAAGGGGAAAAGGACCTACAATTACAAAATATTTATAGCAGCTCTTTTTGTGGTGGCAAAGAACTGGAAACTGAAGGGATGCCCATCAAATGGGGAATGGCTGAACAAGTTGTGGTATCTGAATGTAATGGAATACTAGTGTGCTATAAGAAATGGTAGCAGAATGCTTTCAAAAAAACCTGAAAAGACTTACATGAACTAATTCAAAGTGAAGTGAGCAGAACCAGAACATTGTTCACAGTCACAGTGATATTGTATAATGATCAACAGCAAATGATCTAGATCAGGGTTGTCCAAAATACGGCCCGCTGCATGCGGCCTACAATGCGATTTTATGCGGCCAGCCTCTGGGTTTTAATTTTTGTGAGCAAAAAAATGAAATAATAATTTTCATGGAATACATATTAGATTTTTTAATTCCATAACTAATAAATAATCTCATTGATGTTAATTTTCTTTGGTGTTTTTAAGCAGTATTATGGATGGAACATATCACATGGAATTTTCAATCAATCTGTGGGATGCGTTCTGTCTATATGATGCTGACTAGTCAGTATGCACCTACCTTTATACTGTTGTGTTGTTGCTTTGTTGTTTTGTGTTTGCTTTTGCGCTTCGTGCCTTCACCTGTCGTATTGATGACCGCGTTCCCTCACTTTCTATTAGCATACTGTATTTTTTGTTCTGGTTGTGGTCCTTGAATAATTGTTTTATTTTAATGCAGTCCTAAGATAACCTAAGACTGGAAAGCCCTGATCTAGATAATTCTCACCAATACAGTGATCCACAGTGATTCCAAAGCACTTGTAATGAAACATTCTATCTGCCTCCTGAGAAAGAACTGATGATATTTGAATGCAGATCAAAACATAATTTCTTTTTTGGTGGGGAGGGGAGTATTTGTGTTTTCTTTCACAACACGATGAATATGGAAATGTGTTTTGCATGACTGCACATGCATATCCTATATCAAATTGCTTGTCTTCTCCATTGGGGGGAGGGGTAGGAAAGAGGAAGGGAGAGAATTTGGAACTTAATATTTTTAAAAATGAATGTTAAAAATATTTTTATAAGTAATTTAAAAAATTAAATATTTAAATTTTCAAAAAATAAAGATAACATATCTAATAAACTGCTTTTTGAAGGAAAAAATAACCAGAAAGTCTTATAACTTGATTGAAAATGAAATGAGAAGGATAAGAATGATTTATGCTATAATATCAATATATAAAATTGAACAATTTTGAAGACTTTTATAAACTGACAAGAAATAAAATGAGTTGAATTAAAACAGTTTATTCAATGACGATACTATAAAGAAAAACAACTGTGAAAACTCTAAGAGCTATGATCAGTACAATGACCATTCATGATAGCAGAGGACAGATGATGAAACATACTATTCAATCTCTTGACAGAGAAATAGTAGATTTAGTTTGAAGAATGAGATTGTTCTTCTATCCAGTCAATGAGAGAATTGATTTTATTGATTATGCATATTTGTTATAAGAAATTTGTATTTCTTTTCTCCTTTTTATGGTGGTGGGAGTAATAAGGGTAAAAATTAAAAATAGAGAAAAAATTTAATGGCAAGGTTGTGCATTTTACAGATGTGGAATGTTGCATTAGCTGAGATCATTGTATTGTGACTTTTGTTTAATTGTTTTACTTTGTTATAAAAGCCTCATGGAGTGTGAATATGACATAAATGTTCTATGTTCAAACAAAGGATGTAAATAAAACTAAAAAAATCAAATGTAAAATCTCACTTTAGTCTTCCTATACCTATGTGGAACTCTTGAGACAAAAACTTTTCTCTAAAGAACGCTAAATGTGCTTTGAAGTATCTCTGACTTTGTTTGCAGGTTTGTCTTTTGATTTTCTACCTCTGATTTCTTTGACACACACTGCTCCCAATGAGGAAATTCCTTTACCAATAAGTATGTTGCAATTGATAATATAATCAGGGGTTCTTAACTATGGTCTGTCAATTTGCTACTGGGCTTCAGATTTCCCAGCTTCTAAGAAATATGAGACCAAAGAGATCAGGGTTCAACTTTTGCTCCTGATACATAAAAATTTGACTCTTTGTACTGTTAATGTATTTTTTGCTTAATGGCAAAATCTTTCCCATCCATTAATAGGCCCATGTGACCTGCTTAAGTCACATGAGCCTGTGTCACAAGGGTTGTGATGCCCTCTGACCCTGAAGAAGTATGTGTGTATGTGTGTGTCTATATATATATATACATACATTCTGAGGTTGGCATTTTGCTTAGGGGCTCACTCATGGGAAGAGTGTTCATGTGATATAGCCAGATGAGACTCTGGGTTGCCTTTAAGAAGCCCCCTCAGCTTTGAAAACCCAGATGTTGGTGCTTCTCTCTCTGGTGACTATTTATGTATTGCTATGGCCAGACAGTTAGAAGCCCTGTCTGTTGATTTGTGTTATTTGCTCTGTTTATATAATTTCTGCTTGCAATCTCTGTTTGTATTTTGCTCTGAAGTTCAGGGTACTGACTTTTCTCCTGAACTAAGTGAATGGTATTTATGTTTGACTAAAGATTGCTGACCCCTTTTAAGTTGCTTTCCTTTAGAAAAGCAGATCGAAGAACCTGGGATAGCAACCCACCTGTGTGTTAGTGCTATTGGTCTTACACTCCCATAGCAGCTGCAAGCAACATTGTTGTTACACCCTCACAGGGTCATACAGGCAGTATATGTCAGACTTTTATGACTTACATCTCTTAGTACCTTGGAAATATGAACCTCAGGAGCAAGTGGTTAAGTATGCTACCACCAGACATAGAGGATACTTCACTTAAAGAAAGAGACTAAGTGAATTTCACAGGCCCCAGGCACTACCTAAGCTCTGTCTGGGCTTTCCTGTTATTTTTCCATGCATGGACGTGGTGGTGCCAATTAAAGTCTATGCTATTTTAAATTCTACAGTCTGTATGCCCAAGTTTTTCCAGACCCAATATTTTATGTAATTCTCAGGTTTTTTTCCCCCATTTACTTTAGACTCCAACAAAATTAGAAGCATCAGTGTGGAAAGTAATTACACAAACAGGAAAAGACCAGTAGCAAGTTATTTCAAGCTCTCTCAGACATTTAAAAAAACCACATTATCATTGAATTTACATTTCCATAGATTATGGCTTCATGGCTGTCTACATTCATTCCAACACTTTATGATTTCTGCTTCTCCCACTAATACACTTATCCAATATTCTAAGATAAAATGATGTGCCCTATATGACAAAAGATAGAAAGATTTCATGTGTTTAAAGAAAAATAACTCTTTTGCTTGTAATACTTGTTAAGTCAAAAATGAAATTAATATTCAGCAAAGAGGGATTGCTTCACAAGATATTCTTTTCCTTGTGTTCTACATTAAAAGTTTAATTTTCTATGAAGACTCAGACTTAAATTACTCAGCTATAGGTACAGAATTTATATACTACCAATGCATTAGTTCTAATTGAAGAACAGATGTGGGAGGGTGGGGATGGAAGGGTCCTTTCACAAAGTTTGGGCAACAATAAGTTAATAGCTTGATAAACAATGGAGAAGAACAAAAAACTTGACAGCAGAAGAATGGCATGATTACTCCCAAAACAGTAAGAAGAAGAGATTTGAAATGGTGGAAAAGAGTGGAAATGGTCATCATGGCCTATTAGAAGAGATGGCTACAGTAGCAGCAACTGTTTTATTAAGATAGTGACAATGGAAATAGAAAGGGAGAGGCAAGGAACAGATACCAGAGGTATCATAGGGACAAAATCAACAGGACTTAGTAACTGCTTGGTGGGTAGAGGTGATGGAAATCGAAGAGTTAAAGGTGCCCCAGAGTTTAAAACCTTGTTCATAGTATAAGGCTAGTCAAAATTTTGTTTTTCAATCTAGAGGCAAGAGTTATGAAAACCAACCATCTCCAAATATTCCTTTGTTATTCTAGAAAATCTCCTAGTTTTTCAGGTATAGATTTTCATGTAGTAGGCTACCTCTTCTCTAAATATACCCTGATTCTTTTCTGGAGTCCTTCTCTGGCTTCATCCATGCTAGACTCTCCTATACTGGAAACATCTAGCTCCATGCCTTATAGTAGTGTGATCTAATGGATGAAACAATGAACTTGGATTTGAGAAGTCCTCTTTAGCTATCTTCCCATCTTTGTGATACTAGACAAGCCACTTAACCCCTCTCAGCCTCAGTTTCTTGATTTGTTTAGTAAGGATCAATCCACAAGCATTTATTAAGCCCCCACTATGCACCAGGCACTATATGAGGTGCCATAGAAACAAATGCAACGAATTAAACAATCCCTGCTGACAAAGGCTTACGTTCTAACAAGGAAGACAATGTTAGCACTTACTTCCCAGGGTTGTTGTGGGGACAAAGTGAGATAACATAGGTCAAGTAATTTTAAAACTTTAAAGTGCTATATAAATGCTACTTAGTGTTGCTGTTGCTGTTACTCAATCAGGGATAGTTGGCAGTCTCTGGCATCTCCTTGGCCATACCATCAGAACTGGGAACCCAATAATATCTTCCTGCTGAGGAACCTGCCCCTTCTCAATCTGTGACCTTCACTTGTATCTCTCTTCTGCCCTGGTAGGAGGATGGAACCCAGCTCTTCCTATACTGAACTAGAAAAAAATGATAAAAGCCTGGTGTAACATCAGTACTACTCCAAAGGGTACTCTCTTTCCAGATCATAGTCCCCATTTTCCTGCTATGGTTCCTTCTACTACCATCATCCCCAAGTTTCAGCAATGCCCCACCTTAGCTTAGATTATATATATCTTGTCTTTCTCAAGACTGTGATCCAGATGTATCCTTTGTCCAAAGCCCTACTTTCTTTGTCTATTCTCCTACCTCTTTTTCCTTTAAGTATCTTGCATTAGATATTTCCTTGTTTGAATTTAAATGTATCTACAATGAAGGTCTACAAATTACTGACTGGCCTACTTGATCTGGAAAGACCTTTAAGGCCCCAAAATAGCTGCAAAAGTCCGGGACAATATCCAGGCAAATTAAGTCAGTGTAATCAGGAAGTTCATGGGAAGCAAGGCTATCCACTGTCTGGCTTTTGGAATTTATAACAGAATAAGGTCCATTATTTCAACAAACAAAATGTTCATTTTTCCAGTTAACTCATCAGCAACTGTAACAAAAATAAAACAAAACATGATCTATATTATATATGTGTGTGTATGTATGTATATATATACATTGCTTTTCTTGGCTTCAGTATTACAGCAGCCATTCGGCAGCATAACGTACTTAAACACTTCAAAAGATTTCTAGTTTCACCAGTGTGATTACTTCCTCCACCAGGGTTAATCAAAAGCCCTCCATGTATTAAGAGAGAGTAACATGAGTGATAGTCATCCATAGCACCCATCATCTAGTGGCCAATTGTTCAGTGAGGCTGGCTGAATTGTTAGATACCATACATGCTTTCCATCCATTTCTAGACCCATTCTTGAAACCTTTCTAGCTTAGTAATACCTAGTTGAGCTCACATTACATTGACACAACCTTCAAAAGGGTATCTGAATTTTTAACCTTATAGAATGTGCTTCTTGGATTTCTTTTAGTTTGAACCATTGAACTTGAGTCTTGCTTAGAAGAGAGACATTTGTCTAATACCTTATCATGCTTAAAGCAATCACTTCTAAAAAATTTATCATTACTTATCCCTTCTTCAATTTCCTTTCCTTTCAGAAGTTTTGTGTTGTTTTTGTCAGATACGTCAGATACACACACACATATGCATGTATGTATGTACATTTTTTTGCTCCTCTTCCTTGCTATTACCCCTCAAGGAGGTGCCAATGAACTTTCTCTTCTCTGATGCTTCAAATGTCCCCAAGCAATGCCCCATGGGATCCACATAAAGAGTTATGGAGAAACATTCCATGAGTACTGCTGAAAGTTCCATATCACTTGGTGCAGAATGGCATTGCGTTGTTTCTCAATATTGCCTAATCTGATTTCATACCATCCTTTACGTTTTAGGAACCCCAGACAAGATCCCACTGAAGTATTGTTTCTATCTAAGCTGAATAATTGAACTCATTGAATTTGATGAAAGTAAAAAGAATCCAGTCTTGACTAAAACGTATATCTAGAGAAGAAATGGAAACTGAGGACATGCTTATCAATTGGGCAGTAGATAAAAAAATAATGATATGTGAATGTGACGGAATACTATTGTCCTGCAAGACATGATGAAGGAGGTATCTTCAGAAAAACTTGGTAAGATTTGTATGAAGTGATGCAAAGTAGAGTGAACAGAACCAGGAGAACGATTTATACAATAAAAATATTATAGACAAGCAACTTCGAGTTAATAACTCTGATCAACACAATGACCAGCCACAACTCCCAAGTTCTCATGATAAAACATACCTACCTCCAGACAGAGATCCGATGGACTCAGAGCAAAATAATGGGGCATTGTTTGAAATGGTTAATGAAGGAATTTGTTTTGCTGGACCATGCATGTTTGTAACAAGGTTTTTTTTTTTTTTTTTCCTTTTTCAATAATGGGAGGAGGAAGTAGAGGGCAGATAGTTTGAAGCTGAAAATTAAATTAAAGAATGCTACAGTTTAAAAAAAATAATGTAGTCCTTTCCAATTGCTAAAATAAATTTAACTTTCTGGATTGAAAAATATATATGCCTAGAAAATTAATCTCTGAAAGATGGCCTTTTGGGTGATCATTTTTTGCGGGATGGGTTTGAACCTAGATCTTGGGTCCAAAGATTTGTCTGAGATTTTGGTTCTAGTGTTTACCTTAGGTATATCACATTAATGTTTCTGAGCCTCTATTATCCTATCTGTTTTATTGGTTTTATCTTTGTTAATTTTAAAAATTGATTTGCCAATTCATCCCAGTTGAGGATCGCTCAAAGGGTAAAGAAGAAGTACATAATTAATAACAGGAATGTCAAACACTACCTCCAGTGAACTGCCCAACTAGATAGAAATGTCTGAAGCATAAACAGCAGATACTAATTCACTAGCTGTTTTAACCTTCTGAACTTGATAGGTTTTAAAATTAATAGCAAATATAAAATTAGGTGTAGCCTGAGATAGGGAATTTGTTTTGCATCAGAGAAAAATATTTGCCTTACTCACCACTGCTGTGGTGCTTCATCACTGTTTCACATGAAGATTCTCGATAATGTGGGTCACAAAATGATTCATTGAAGAGATCTTTAAGATGTTTCTCTCGTGTTTTTTTCTTCCCTGCTGGCCACAATTGTGGTTAATTTATAACATTCCTAGAATTATGATAGCCTGTGTTATCCAATAGTGACACTCTTATCTGCCAAAACGTACAAATTAAAATCAGTCCCAAGAAGATGACCCCCAAATTGTTGGCTCATGTGTAGTTTGTTGTGTAGGGGATTCTTATACTGAGTGGGTGGTTGGACCAGTCTTCTATGAACTCAATCTGAGAAAAAAATTCTTCCCTGCCCTATCACATTTTGATTCATAGTCGTTGTTTAGACCAGGGGTGGAGAACCTGCAGCCTCCAGGCCACATGTCTTCAAATGCAGCCCTTTGATTAAATCCAAACTTAATCCAAACCTTAATAAAAAGATTTGTTCTATAAAACTTGGACTTGGTCCAAAAGCCACACCCTGCCTCCCTTACAAGATTGTAAACATTTGTGTTTTGGGGTTGGGGGGGGGAGGGAGTTAATGCAGAAGTTAATACAATCCTCTACACAAAATAGGTTATTTTATGCCTACTTTTTTGAACTGTGTTAATTCGCATAAATAGTAAAAAGGAAATCTGGGATTGGAGTTTAGGTGTTTGGGATCTATGTGTAATACTCTATCACCACACTGGTTCTCGTGGAGTTTATATAGCAAAGCAGTTTTAAGTGTTATTTCATAAGCATGTGGTGTGGTATTTGTGTGTGTGTATGTATGTTTTATTTTGTCTTGGAAGTCAAGAGAATATATCTCTTTATTTGCCTTATTTCCTCCGTTGTTAGAAGGTTATGGCGACATCCTGGAAGGAGTGTTTTAAGCAGTAGAGAAGTAAAAGTAATTTTATTCAGTGCTTAGGATAAAGTTATATATTTTTCTGTGTTTGAGATAACTAAACAAAGCCTAAAGAGAAGGCAATCTTCCATCATGGAGAAAACAGCTCCTTACAAGTATTCTTAGACAACTAGGGAGACTGGTGCATAAAGTGTTGGGTCTAGAGTCAGGAAGATCTGAGTTAAGAACCAGCCTCAGATAAGTACTAGCTGTGTGACCTTGGGCAAGTCACTTCATCATGGCAAAATGGTGATAATAATAGCACCTGTTTGATTAGGGTGTGCTGAAGATCAACTGAGATGAGGTATGTACATCACTTAGCACACTTCCTAGCAGAGAAGTAGAACTATATTTATGCTGGTTATTACTACTGCTCCTGCTGCTGCTGCTACTACTACTACTACTTCTACTACTACTACTACTACTACTACTACTACTACTACTACTACTACTACTACTACCAGCACTACTACTACTACTACTACTACTACTACTATTACTAGCTGAGGAGTTCTACCCGAACTTCAGGTATGTTATATGTTATGAGAAAACATTTGAAGATATTTTTCTATTGAAGATTAATTATTCCAAAATGGTTTTTAATACATCCCACCAGAATGAGTATATTTATCTGACAGTTTCAGATTGATTCACTTGGGAGAAGAAGGAGAAAAGAAGTTCAAGGTTTA
This sequence comes from Trichosurus vulpecula, assembly GCF_011100635.1. Lineage (NCBI taxonomy): Eukaryota > Metazoa > Chordata > Mammalia > Diprotodontia > Phalangeridae > Trichosurus > Trichosurus vulpecula. The sequence continues at coordinate 405,371,789 of NC_050573.1, read as the reverse complement.
ATTTTTGAATACTGAACTTTCAGGGTCTCTTTTGTGAAATTGTGACTCCAGCTTTACCAAGAGTCTTTGGCATTAAGTAGAGAATAATTTCCATCCCCCAACTGTACAGGAATTTTAAAAGAATATGAGAAAAGAATACGAGAAAGCTGGCCTCAAAGCCAGGAACACTGAGTTCAAGGCCCACTTCTGACACATAATTACTATGTAACCCTACACTGGAGAATTCATGGTTTACTCATCTATATCTTTACCCAATTTAACTTTCGGGTGGTCAAAAATGACTCCAGTTGGATGCTGTGTTCTCTCCCTCAGGCTTGGTGGAGCATTGCACAGCCCCCTACCTGGATGGTGTCCCATCCTGGTGATCCCTCCCACGCCTTGTGGTCCTTGGTTCTCTGGCTCAGCACTAGCAGTCCGGAGTCTGCTCTCCTTGGAATTGGCAGTACAGAGGTATGTGGTGCTGGTGGTTCCAGGTTATAACGTCTGGCAGGCTTTTACTCCTGAAGGATTGTGGCCAAGCAGGATGTTGAGGCCCTAGCTAAGTTCCACAGCCTAGAGGTGGGGTCTCCGGGGCACTGAAAAGAGGGAGGGGTGTCTGTGTGTAAGTGTGGGTTTTGAAGTAAGCCTATGTCATGCCCTTGGATCTTCCCGTGCAGCCTAGAAGTCAGTATTGTGGGAGGTGCCTGAAAGGGACTGAATATTAGTTCCCAGGGATTTTGTTTTTGTTTTTTAACCTTATTTTAGATGTTAGGTTCCCCAGACCAGGGAATTTGAAGAAGTTGCTTTATCTTTGGTGCATAATTTCTGGTTTGGAGAGGTTTAAAAGGTTATTGGGATCAAAGAAAATGTTAAGTTTTACATCTCGTTGCTCACGTGGCCTGGAAGTCCTCTCATTCAATTAATTTCGATGGTTCCCTGTTTGCCTCCTACATCAAATATAAAATCCTCTATTTGTCCCTTAAAGCCCTTTATCATCAGGTGCCTTCCTGCCTTTCCAGTTATCTTACATGTTATACCCTCCACCCCACATACCATGCAATCCAGAGATACTGACCTCCTTACCATTTTAGCTTAACACGTTCATTCTCCCTGCGCCTACCATTTTTGCTGATCATACATGGCTAGCTCTCTCCCTCTTAATCTCCTCCTCTGGATGTCCCTAGATATCTTCAATTACCAGCTAAAATCCCACCTTTCACATGAATTTGAATTTTGCTTAGGAGCCAATCAGGAGCCATTAAAGGTTTTTGAGCATAAGGGTGGTATGACCAATGTACGATCTGAGACTTTTAGGAGATTGTAAACACAACATGATTTTAACAGGATAAGCCTACCCTTAAATCTAATTTTAGGCTGCATTAAGAGAGGGGACTTTACCACATCTCTCCTGTAAGATTGGCTAACATGACAAAACAGGAAAATGATAAATATTGGAGAGAATGTGGGAAAATTGGAACATTAATACATTGCTGGTGGAGTTGTGAACAGATCCAGCCATTCTGGAGAGCAATTTGGAACTATGCCCAAAGGGCTATAAAAATGTGCATACCCTTTGACCCAGCAATACCACTCCAAAGAGATCACACAAGTGGGAAAGGGACCTGTATGTACAAAAATATTTATAGCAGCTCTTTTTGTGGTGGCAAAAATTGGAAATCAAGGGGATGCCCATCAATTGGGGAATGACTGAACAAGTTGTGGTATATGAATGTAATAGAACACTATGGTGCTATAAGAAATGAGGAAGATGCAGACTTCATAATAACCTGAAAAAACCTACCTGACTTGCTGAGTGAGCAGAGCAGAACCAGGAGAACATTGTACATAACCACAGATATATTGATTCTGTGATGACTAACTTTGATAGACTTGGCTCCAAAGACAGCTCTAAAGGACGCATGATGGAGAAAGCTAGCTGTATCCAGAGAAAGAACTGTGGAGTCTGAATGCAGACTGAGGCAAACTATTTGCTGTCTTTTTTTTCTCTTCTTTTTTGGTTTTGTTTCTTTTCTTTCATGATTCATTCCAATGATCACAATTCTTCTTTGCAACTTGACTATTGTGTAAATAAGTTTAGTGAGAAGGTTTATGTAAAATCTATATTGGACTGCAAGCCGTTTAGGGGGGTGAAAGAGGGGAGGGAAGGGAAGAAAATTTGAAACTCAAAAACATGTACAACCAAGAGTTGTAAACTAAAAATACAAAATCTAGTTAATAAAAAAAAAAGAGAGGAACTTAAAGTAAGGAAGGCTTTGCTCTGGTCAGACCTTATCTGGAATATCTTTTTAGAGCTCGGCTCCACATTTTAGGTAAGAGATTGATAAACTGGAGAATATTAAGATAAAAGCAGTAAGAATTGTAATAAGACCTTGAAATCATACCATACATAGACTAATTGAAAAGATTGAGTATATTCAGCCTGAGAATATCAGGGGGAACCTGATAGCTTTCAACAAGCATATTGAATACTGTGGCTTTGAAGAGGGACTTTTTCTTGGACCCAGAGAGCAGAACAAGGCAGAAGTTGCAAAGAATCATATTTAGTCTTGATTTCAGCAGGTTTTTTTGATTATTTATTTATTTAATATTTTTAGTTTTCAGTATTGATTTTCACAAGAGTTTGACTTACAAATTTTTTCCCCATTTCAACCCTTCCCCCCTACTCCAAGATGGCATATATTCTGGTTGCCCCATTCCCCAGTAAGCCTTCCCTTCTGTCAACCCACTCCCAACCATCACCTTTTCCCTTACTTTCTCATAGGGCAAGGTAGATTTCTGTGCCCCATTGCGTGTATATCTTATTTCCTAGTAGCATGCAAAAACTTCTTTTGAATATCTGTTTTTAAAATTTTGAGTCCCAAATTCTCTTCCCTCTTCCCTTCCAACCCACCCTCCCTAAGAAGGCAAGCAATTCAATGTAGGCCACAAGCCTTTCAATATGTAAAACCCTTCCACAATACTCAGGTTATGAAAGACTAATTATATTTCCTTCCATCCTATCCTGTCCCCCTTTATTCAATTTTCTCCCTTGACCTTGTCCCTTTTCAAAGGTGTTTGTTTTTGATTACTTACTCCCCCTATCTGCCCTTCCATCTATCATCCCCGTCTTTTCTTCCCCCTTCCCCTTACTTTCCTGTGGAGTAAGATACCCAGTTGTGAGTGTATGTTATTCCCTCCTCAAGTTGGCTCCAATAGAGTATGATTCACTCATTCCCCCTCACCTACCCCCTCTTCCCTTCCAACAGAACTGCTTCTTCTTGCCACATTCATGTAAGATAATTTACCCCATTCAATCTCTCCCTTTCTCCCTCTCTCAACATATTCCTCTCTCACCCCTTAAATTTATTTCATTCTATTTAGAAATCATCCATTCATATTCAACTCATCCTGTGCCCTCTGTCTATATTCCCTTCAACTTGCCTAATACTGAGAAAGATCTCATGAATTACACACATGAACAGTTCAACTTTAGTAAGTCCCTTATGAATTCTTTCTTTACCTTTTCATGCTTCTCTTGATTCTTGTATTTGAAAGTCAAATTTTCTATTGAGCTCTGGTCTTTTCATTGAGAAAGCTTGAAAGTACTCTATTTTATTGAAAATCCATATTTTGCCTTGGAGCATTATACTCACTTTTGCTGGGTAGGTGATTCTTGGTTTTCATCCTAGCTCCTTTGACGTACAGAATATCATATGCCAAGCCCTTTGTTCCCTTAATGTAGAAGCTGCTAGACCTTGTGTTATCCTGATTGTATTTCCACAATATTCAAATTGTTTCTTTCTGGCTGCTTGCAGTATTTTCTCCTTGATATGGGAGCTCTGGAATTTGGTGACAATATTCCTAGGAGTTTTCTTTTTGGGATCTTTTTCAAGAAGTGATCAGTGGATTCTTTCAATTTCTATTTTACCTGCTGGTTCTAGAATATCAGGGCAGTTTTCTTTGATAATTTCTTGAAAGATGATGTCTAAGCTCTTCTTTTTGATCATGGCTTTCATGTAGTCCAATAATTTTTTTATTTTTTTTTTTTGCTTGTTCTTTTTTTATTTTAAATTTATTTATTTAACATATTTAGTTTTCAGCATTGATTTTCACAACAGTTTGAATTACAAATTCTCTCCCCATTTCTACCCTCCCCCCCACTCCAAGATGGCATATATTCTGGTTGCCCTGTTCCCCAGTCAACCCTCCCTTCTGTCACCCCACTCCCCTCCCATCCCCTTTTCCCTTCCTTTCTTGTAGGGCAAGATAAATTTCTACGCCCCATTCCTGTGTATCTTATTTTCTAGTTGCATGCAAAAACTTTTTTTGTTGTTGTTTTTGAACATCTGTTTTTAAAACTTTGAGTTCCAAATTCTCTTCCCTCTTCCCTTCCCACCCACCCTCCCTAAGAAGCCAAGCAATTCAACATAGGCCACCTGTGCATCATTATGTATAACCCTTCCACAAAACTCATGTTGTGAAAGACTAACTATACTTTGCTCCTTCCCAACCCATCCCCCTTTATTGAATTTTCTCCCTTGACCCTGTCCCCTTTCCAAAGTGTTTGTTTTTGATTACCTCCATGCCCATCTGCCCTCCCCTCCATCATCCCCCCCCTTTTTAATCTTCTTCCCTCTTCTTTCCTGTGGGGTAAGATACCCAATTGAGTATGTATGGTGTTGCCTCCTCAGGCCAAATTTGATGAGAGCAAGATTCACTCATTCCCCCCTCACCTGCCCTCTCCCCTCCTCCCACACAAGTGTTTCTTCTTGCCACCTTTATGCGAGATAATCCACCCCATTCTATCTCTCCCTATCTCCCTCTCTCAATATACTCCTCTCTCATCCCTTAATTTGATTTTATTTCTTTTAGATATCTTCCCTTCATCTTCAACTCACCCTGTGTCCGCTCTCTCTCTCTCTCTGTCTCTTTATGTATATATATATATATATATATATATATATATATATATATACACACACACACACACACACACACATATATACATACATATACATTCACTTATATATTATATATATATATAAACATATATATATATACATAAACATATGTATATATATATGCATATTCCCTTCAGCTACCCTAATACTGAGGCCTCACGAACCATACACGTCATCTTTCCATGTAGGAATGTAAACAAAACAGTTCAACTTTAGTAAGTCCCTTGCAATTTCTTTTTCTTGTTCTTTTTCTTGATTATCTTTTCATGCTTCTCTTGATTCTTGTGTTTGAAAGTCAAATTTTCTATTCAGCTCTGGTCTTTTCACTGAGAAAGCTTGAAAGTCCTCTATTTTATTGAAAATCCATATTTTGCCTTGGAGCATTATACTCGGTTTTGCTGGGGAGGTGATTCTAAGTTTTAATCCTAGCTCCATTGACCTCCAGAATATCATATTCCAAGCCCTTCGATCTCTTAATGTAGTAGGTGCCAGATTTTGGGTTATTCTGATTGTGTTTCCACAATACTCAAATTGTTTCTTTTTGGCTGCTTGCAATATTTTCTCCTTGATCTGGGAGCTCTGGAATTTGGCGACAATATTCCTAGGAGATTTTTGGGGGGGATCTATTTGAGGAGGCTATCGATGGATTCTTTCAATTTCTATTTTGCCCTGTGGCTCTAGAATATCAGGGCAGTTCTCCTTGATAATTTCTTGAAAGATGATATCTAGGCTCTTTTTTTGATCATGGCTTTCAGGTAGTCCAATAATTTTTAAATTATCTCTCCTGGATCTATTCTCCAGGTCAGTGGTTTTTCCAGTGAGATATTTCACATTGTCTTCCATTTTTTCATTCCTTTGGTTCTGTTTTATAATATCCTGATTTCTCATAAAGTCACTAGCTTCCACTTGCTCCAATCTAATTTTTAAAGTACTATTTTCTTCAGTGGTCTTTTGGACCTCCTTTTCCATTTGGCTAATTCTGCCTTTCAAGGTATTCTTCTCCTCATTGGCTTTTTGGAGCTCTTCTGCCATTTGAGTTAGTCTATTCCTTAAGGTGTTATTTTCTTCAGAATTTTTTGGGTCTCCTTTAGCAAGTCACTGACTTGTTTTTTCATGGTTTTCTTGCATCATTCCCATTTCTCATCCCAATTTTTCCTCTACTTCTCTTACTTGCTTTTCCAAATCCTTTTTGAGCTCTTCCATGGCCTGAGCCCAATTCATATTTTTCTTGGAGGCTTTTGATGTAGGCTCTTTGACTTTGTTGACTTCTTCTGGCTGTATGTTTTGTTCTTCTTTGTCACCAAAAAAGGAATCTAGAGTTTGAGTTTGAGGCTGAGTTCATTTTTTTTGCCTTTTCATGTTCCTAGCCAACTACTTGACCCTTGAGCTTTTTGTCAGAATATGACTGCTTGTAGAGTAGAGAGTACTTTGTCCCAAGCTTTAGGGTCCAAGCACTGCTGTTTTCAGAGCTACTTCTACTCCACTGTCACCCCAGGCTCTGTCCCAGCAGTGCTCCTTCTCTCCCAAGAACCACCAACCAGGACCACAATACAGATCTAAGCAGGGCAAAGCAAGAGAATCTGTCTTTGTGCCCACAAAATGCTCCTTGAACTCCCGCTCTGATCCACTCCTAGATTCCTCCCACTGTGTGAGCCAGGGACTCGGGAGGCAGCTGACACTAGAGTTCTAGAAGCAGCCTCAGGATCTTCCAGCTATTGCTACCGCCACCTCTGCATGACATTGTCCACCCCCAGAGCTGGCAGCCTTACTGCTCTGAATTAGATCTGGCCATTTCTCCCTAACCTGCTCTTTGGTGTTTGTGGGTTGAGAAGTCTGCTAACTGCCACAGCTCACTGTTTCATGGCCAAAAGGCTGGCTGATTCTGGGTCTGGTCTGTCCATTCTCAGCACTGTTGTAATAGACCCTTCCTGGTGACCATTCAGGCTCTCCTGGGCTGGAGACCTGTCTCCCTCTGCTATTTCATGGGTTCTGCAGCTCTAGAATTTGTTCACAGCCATTTTTACAGGTGTTTGGAGGGATTTGGGGGAGAGCTTAAGCAAGTCCCTGCTTTCCAGCTGCCATCTTGGCTCTGCCCATGTCATTTATTTCTTACAACAGTACTGTAGCATAGGAACAGAGTATCATAGATTTAGAGCAAAAAGGATATGAGAAGTTATTTAGGACAACCTTCTCTTTAACAAATGAGAAAACTGAGGCCCAGAAAGCTACAATTCAAACCCACATACTTTAACTCCGAATCAAACACACTTGCCTCTGAAAGATGCAAGTGAAACAAAAATTATTACCCTTATCTTATGAACAAGGACACTGAGGCTTAAAGAATTATCAGTCACGGAACTAATAAGTTACAGAGCCACAACTAGAATATAAGTTTTTCAGTTCTAGGTCTTCAAGTTTATTATCCACACAAGAGATCCCAGATAAAACTTCCTGTTGATACCACTGTCTGTTTTCCATTCCTGAAGTGTACTTTCTTCATCTTCACTTCCTAAAATCCTTAGTTTTCTTCAAAATTCCATCTATCACTTTCTATGTGAAATCTTCCCTGATACTCCACATCTGCTATTGCCTTTTTACCATAAAACTGTTGTATCTAATTCATATTTGCCATATATACTTTATAGTCCTGGGTTGAATGTTAATATCTTTGAGGGTAGAGACTATTTCACTTTTGACATTATAGCCCCAATGCCTGGCCTGATTCCTGATCCAGAGTAGGTGCTTAGTAAATGCTCATTGATTGATTGGATGAATGAATGAAAACTACAAAGTCTGGTAAGTTAAGATCACAACTTCTCCCAATAACTATAGAAATCAATATTTCCAGACTTCTATCCTTCAAGTTAGAGCTAGAATAGAATTTGGTCATCGTATAGCCCAACCATTTCATTTAACACATAAATAAAATGAGGATCGGAGAGGGAATATGATGTGTTGAAAGCAATTCAGACCAAACATATATTTTGATTATGTCTGATTCTGCCACAATGATAAATGGCTCAACCAGATTAGCAGACAATTTCCCCTCCTGTCACCCTGTATTAGATAGGCTTGATATGTTGTTCCTCTTTGTCAGAAAATATATTCAATCTGTGGCAGAGAAGGGGAGTCACCCCCAGAAATTACTCTTCTTAAAAGACAAATTTCAGCTATATTTTTTTAAAGACACATGTATTAGAGTCATCAATAAACTCTCCTAAGTGGGATAGTATCAAGTGAGTTTCTGCCCAGAGCCATATCTTCTTTGCAGAATTGTGCTTTAGAAAAATCTTCATGATCTGAGTAAAATTTCAAATTAAGACTAGCTTCATGAGCTTTCAATAGAGTTACAGCACCCATATTTCAATAACACTGAGTAGGCCTTCTGACTAAAAACAAAAGAAATCTACACCCCACCTTCACCATTGCACTTGTCACACTTCAGCCCTGAAATTCAAGATGAAATAAATAACCTATTAGTCTTAGAGTTTAGTCCACTGTTAAGGAACATATACTCATTATATAGAGAACATTTTAATTCTTATTAGTCATTTATACCTTATGCATAATAAAAATTCACTAGCATTCAATCAATACCTACATTTGATATGGCATTGTTTAGGTGCTATGATACAATGACAAAAATAAAAACATTTCCTGCCCTCAAAGAACTTATATTCTACTTGGGGAAAATTAATCAAGCAAACAGTAAGCAAAAAAAACTACTGAAGAAACAAAATAGGCCAAATGGTAAAATACTCACTGAAGAGTAGAACTCCTTAAAAAGCAGAATTGTACAAATGGAAAGAGAGATACAAAAGAAAATTTCACTGAAGAAAATATAATTCCTCAAAAATTAGAATTTGGCAAATGGAAGCTAATGACTCCATGAAACATCAAAGAAAAAAACCAAAAGAATGAAAAAATACAAGAAAATGTGAAATATCTCAATGGGAAAACAATTGACTGGAAAATAAAATAAGGAAAGACAATTTTAAAATAATTGGACTGCATGAAAGTCATGCTCAAAAGAAGAGTCTAAACACTATTTCAAGAAATTATCAGAAAAACCCTACCCTTAATCCCAAAACAAGAGGGTAAAATGGAAATTGAAAGAGTCCACTGATCATTTCCTGAAAGAGATCCCAAAATGAAAACTCGCAGAATATTATAACCGAATTTGAGAGCTCCCAAGGAGAAAATATTACAAGCAATCAGAAAGAAACAATTCAAATGTCATGGAGCTAACATCAGGATAATACAGTCTCTACATTAAAGAATCAAAAGGCTTAAAATATCATACACCAGAAGGCAAAGGAAGGAGCTAGCATTACAGCCAAGAATGACTTACTCAACAAAACTGAATACAATCATTCATGATTAAAAAAAAGATATTCAATGAAATAGAATACTTTCAAGCATTCCTGATGAATAAATCAGGACTGAATAGAAAATTTGATTTCCAAATATGAGACTCAAGAGAAGCAGAAAAAGGCAAACATGAAAGAGAAACCTTAAGAGATTCAATAAGGTTATGCTGTTTAAATTCTTATATGGGAAGATGATACTTATAACTTCTGAGAATTTTTTTTATTAGGGCAATTAGAAGGAGTATACATAGACATAGACAGAGTGCATCAGTGTGAGTTGATCAATAAAACATAAAATTGAAGCATGCAAAAGAGGAATGCACTGGGAGAAGGGAGAAGAGGGAGTTAGAATAGAGAAAAATATCTCACATAAAAAAAGCATAAGAGAAAGAGCTTTGACAGTGGAGAGGAAGATGGGAGGTGGTGAGAGATGCTTGAACCTTACTTTCATCAGAATTGGCTCAAAGACAGAATAATATACACACTCAGATGGGTATAGAAATGTCTTACCTTACAGAAATGTAGGAAGGGAAGGGGAGAAGAGAAGGGACAGAGACTCATAAAAGGGAGTGAAGATTAAGGGAGGCAGTGCTCAAAAGCAAAATAAACTTTTGAGTAGAGATGAGAGAGAGAGAGAGAGAGAGAGAGAGAGAGAGAGAGAGAGAGAGAGAGAGAGGATAAATGGGGAAAAAATAGAATGGAGGGAAATACATAGGAAATACGAATTGAGATGTACTCACCCATATAACAGAAGCAGATAGCAGAATGGATTAAAAACTAGAATCTGACCATATGCTGCTTATGAGAAACACACTTGTAACAGAGAGAGACACACAGGAAAAAATAAGGGGCTGGAACAGAATCTATTATGCTTCAGCTGAAGGAAAAAAAAACATGGGTAGCAATCATGATTTTTTAAAAAGATAAAACTGAGTAGGTCTAATTAAAAGAGACAAGGAAGGAAACTACATCTTGCTAAAAGGTACCACAGACAATGAAGTGATATCAATAACATATATTCACCCAATTGTATAGCATCAAAATTCTTAAAGTAAAAGCTAATGATTACAGATGGAAATAGACAGTAAAACTATAAAAGTGGGGTACCTCAACTTTCCCCTGTTAGAACTAAAGAAATTTAATTTTAAAATAATGAAGAAAGAAGTTAAAGAGATGAATAGACTTTTAGAAAAGTTAGCTGTGATAAATCTCTGGAGAAAACTGAATTGAAATAGGAAGGAGCATACATTTTTTTTCAACTATACAAAGCATCTTCACAAAAATTGACCTTTTATTAAGGCATAAAACCTCACAACCCAATGTATAAAAGCAGAAAAATTAAATGCATCCTTTTCAGATCATAATGCAATAAAAATTTCATTGAACAAGGAGACATGGAAATAGATGAAAATTAATTGGAAACTAAAATAATCTAATCCTTCAGAATGAGTGACTCATAGAACAAATCATAGAAGGAATAAATAATTTCATTAAAAAGATAACAGCAATGAGACAAAACACCAAAATTTATTGGATGCAGCCAAAGCAGTATTAGTTTATCTCTAAATGCTTATGTCAATAAAATAGAGAAAGAGCAGATCAATCAGTTGGGTATGCAACTAAAATAACAACAACAAAGCAAAACTAAGGAACATAGTAAAAATCTTTAATTAAACACCAAATTGGAAATCCTGAAAATCAAAGGAAAGATTCATAAAACTGAAAGTAAGAAAACATTAAAATAAATATAACTGAGAAACGGTTTTATGAATAAAAGATATGCCGTTGGTTAATTTGATTTTTAAAAAAGAAATCAATTTACCAGCATTAAAAATGAAAGGGTGAATTTGCCACTAATGAAAAGAAAATTAAAGAAATTATTAAGAGATATTTTACCTAATTATACACTAATAAATCCAACAATCTAAGTGAAATGGGTGACTATTTTTAAAATATATAAATTGCCCAGATTAACAGAAGAGGAAATAGAATATTGAAATAACCCTGTCTTAGAAAAAGAAATCAAACAAGCCACCAATGAGGTCCTTAAGGAAAAAAAAAATGACTAGGACCAAATGGATTCACAAGTGAATTTTACCAAATATTTAAAAAACAATTAATTCCCATACTATATAAACTATTTGGAAAAATAGGCAAAGAAGAAGTCATACAAATGTAACTCTGATACCTAAAGAAAGAAGCAAAAAAGAAGGAAGAACAAAAATAAAGAAAGCTACAGACCAATTTTCCTTATGAATATTGATGCAAAAATTTTAAATAAAATACTAGCAAAGAGATCATGGTAATATATCACAGAGTTCATACACTAAGACCAGATGGGATTTATACTAGAATTGCAGGGCTGGTTCAATCATAGGAAAACCATAAGCATAATTGACCACATCTATAACAAAACAAACAAAAATCATGTTTATCTCAATAGATGCACAAGAAGCTTTTGAAAAAAATTCTGTATACATTCCCATTAAAAATACTAGAAAGTATAGAAATAAATGATGCTTTCATTAAAATGTTGAGTAGCATCTATTTAAAACCATCAGCAAGCATTATCTGTCGTGGGAATAAGCAGGAAGCCTTCCCAATAAGATAAGAGGTGAAGCAAATATGCTCATGATCACCACTATTATTCAATATTATATTGGAAATTCTAGCTATTGCCTTAAGAGAAGAAAAAAATGAAATATTTAGAAAGAATACGCAATGAAGAAACAAAGGTATAAATTTCTTCAGATGATGTTATGAAATAAATACTTAGAGAATCAACTAAAAACTAGTTGTAATAGTAATCAACATTAGCAAAGTTGCAATAAATTAAATAAACCCACATAAATCATCAACACTTCTATATATTAGCAACACAGTCTAGTAGGAAGAGATAGACAGAAAAAATCCATTTTAAATAATTGTAGACAATTTAAAATACTTGAAGACTATTTGCCAAGACAAATTCAGGAACTATATGAACACAATTACAAAACACTTTTCACACAAATTAAGTCAGATCTAAACAATTTGAGAAATATTAATTTTCTCTGAGTAAGCTGAGACAATATGATAAAATAACAATTCTACCTAAATCAATTTATTTATTCAGTGCCATACCAAACTACCAAAACATTATTTTATAAAGCTAGAACGATGTTTTTAAATTTTCATTTATTTATTTATTTATCTATTTATTCATTCATTCATTCATTCATTTATTTATTTTTAAATTTATTTATTTATTTATTTTTTTATTTATTTGATATTTTAGTTTTCAACATTGATTTCCACATTTTCAGTTACAAATTTTCTCCCCATTTCTACCCTCCCCCCTTCCAAGATGGCATATATTCTGATTGCCTCATTCTCCAGTCATCCCTCCCCTCTTTCACCCCACTCTCCCCCATCCCCTTTCCCTTTACTTTCTTCTAGGGCAGGATAGATTTCTATGCCCTATTCCCTATATATCTTGTTTCCCAGCTGCATGCAAAAAACAACTTTTTTTATTTTTTTAAGCATCTGCTTTTAAAACTTTGAGTTCCAAATTCTCTCCTCTCTTCCCTTCCCACCCACCCTCCCTAGGAAGGCTAGCAATTCAACATAGATCACACATGTATCATTATGCAAAACGCTTCCACAATGCTCATGTTGTGAAAGGCTAAGTATATTTCCTTCCATCCTATCCTGTCCCCCTTTATTCAGTTTTCTCCCTTGACCCTGTCCCTTATGAAAGGTGTTTGCTTTTGATTACCTTCTGCCCCATTTGCCCTGCCTTCTATCATCCTCCCTTTTTTTATCCTCTTCCCCTTACTTTCCTGTGGAGTAAGATACCCAATTGAGTGTATATGTTATTCCCTCCTCAAGTTGGATCTGATGGAGTATGATTCACTCATTCCCCCTCAACTGCCCCCTCTTCCCTGCTAACAGAACTGCTTTTTCTTGCCACTTTTCTGTGAGTTAATTTACCACATTCTATCTTTCTCCCTCTCTCAACATATTCCTCTCTCACCCCTTAAATTTATTTCGTTCTATTTAGAAATCACCCCTTCATATTCAACTCATCCTGTGCCCTCTGTCTATATTCCCTTCAAATCTCCTAATACTGAGAAAGGTCTCATGAGTTACACACATCATCTTTCCATGTAGGAATGTAAACAAAACAGTTCAACTTTAGTAAGTCCCTTATGAATTCTCTTTCTTTACCTTTTCATGCTTCTCTTGATTCTTGTATTTGAAAGTCAAATTTTCTATTGAGCTCTGGTCTTTTCATTAATAAAGCTTGAAAGTCCTCTATTTTATTGAAAATCCATATTCTGCCTTGGAGCGTTATACTCAGTTTTGCTGGGTAGGTGATTCTTGGTTTTAAGACTAGCTCCTTTGACCTCCAGAATATCATATTCCAAGCCCTTCAATCCCTTAATGTAGAAACTGCTAGATCTTTTATACATATTTAATTTATTTAATATATTTAGTTTTCAGCATTGATTTTCACAAGAGTTTGAATTACAAATTTTCTCCCCATTTCTACCCTCCCGCCCACGCCAAGATGGCGTATATTCTGGTTGCCGCATTCCTCAGTCAACCCTCCCATCTGTCACCCCACCCCCCTCCCATCTCCCTTTCCCTTCTTCTCTTGTAGGGCAAGATAAATTTCTATGCCCCATTGCCTGTGTATCTTATTTCCTAGTTGCATGCAAAAATTTTTTTGCTGTTGTTTTTGAATGTCTGTTTTTAAAACTTTGAGTTCCAAATTCTCTCCCCTCTTCCCTCCCCACCCACCCTCCCTAAGAAGGCAAGCAATTCAACATAGGCCACATGCATATCATTATGTAAAACCCTTCCTCAGTACTCATGTTGTGAAAGATTAACTATGTTTTCCTCCTTCCTAACCTATCCCCCTTTATTGAATTTTCTCCCTTGACCCTGTCCCTTTTCGAAAGTGTTTGTTTTTGATTACCTCCTCCCCCATCTGCCCTCCCTTCTATTGTCCCCTCTTTTTTATCTTCTTACTCCTTCTTTCCTGTGGGCTAAGATACCCAACTGAGTGTGTATGGTATTCCCTCCTCAGGTCAAATCCGATGAAAGCAAGACTTACTCATTCCTCCTCACCTTCCCCCTCTTCCCTTCCTCGAGAACCACTTTTTCTTGCCACTTTTATGTGAGATAATTTACCCCATTCTATCTCTCCCTTTCTCCCTCTCTCAATATATTCCTCTCTTATCCCTTAGTTTGATTTTATTTTTTAGATATCATCCCTTCATATTCAACTCACCCTGTGCCCTCTGTCTATATATATATATATATATATATATATATATATATACACACACACCTACATATATACATACATAGACACACATGGCTTTCACATAGTCCAGTAATTTTTAAATTATCTCTCCTGAATCTATTCTCCAGGTCAGTGGTTTTTCCTGTGAGATATTTCACATTGTCTTCCATTTTTTCATTCCTTTGTTTCTGTTTTATAGTATCTTGATTTCTCATAAAGTCACTAGCTTCCACCTGCTCCAATCTAATTTTTAAGGCGGTATTTACTTCAGTGGTCTTTTGGACCTCCTTTTCCATTTGGCTAATTCTGCCTTTCAAGGCATTCTTCTCTCACTGGCTTTTTGGAGCTCTTTTGCCATTTGAGTTAGTCTATTCTTTTAAGGTGTTATTTTCTTCAGTATTTTTTTGGGTGTCCTTTAGCAAGTCACTGACTTGTTTTTCATAGTTTTCTTGCATCATTCTCATTTCTTGTCCCAATTTTTCCTCTACTTCTCTTACTTGCTTTTCCAAATCCTTTTTGAGCTCTTCCATGGCCTGAGCCCAATTCATGTTTTTCTTGGAGACTTTTGATGTAGGCTCTTTGACTTTGTTGACTTCTTCTGGCTGTATGTTTTGCTCTTCTTTGTCACCAAAAAGGGAATCTAAAGTGAGACTTTGAGTCTGAGTTTGGGTATGAGTTCATTTTTGCTGCCTTTTCATGTTCCCAGCCAACTACTTGACCCTTGAGCTTTTTGCCAGGATATGACTGCTTGTAGAGTAGATAGTACTTTGTCCCAAGTTTTAGGGTCCAAGCACTGCTGTTTTCAGAACTACTTCTACTCCACTGTCACCCTGGCTCTGTCCCAGCAGTGCTTCTCCTCCCCCAAGAACAGCCAACTAAGATCCAAGCAAGGCACAGCAAGAGAATCTGCCTTTGTGCCCACAAAGCTCTCCTTCCACCCCCGCTCTGTTCTGCTGCTAGATTCCTCCCACTGTGTGAGCCAGGGACTCTGGAAGCAGCTGATGCTGGAATTCTAGAAGCAGCCTCAGGAGCTTCCTGCTGCTGCTACTGCCCCCTCTGCAAGACCTCCTCCACCCCCAGAGCTGGCAGCCTGACTGCTCTGAATTAGATCCCGCCATTTCTCCCTAACCTGCTCTTTGGAGTTTGTGGGTTGAGAGGTCTGGTAACTGCCACAGCTCACTGTTTCACAGCCCTAAGGCCTGTTCCACCTGGCTGATTCTGGGTCTCATCTGTCCCAGCGCGACCCATGCTGGGCTGCCCTCCACTCTCAGCACTGTTGTGATAGACCTCTCCTGGACTGGAGACCTGTTTCCCTCTGCTACTTCGTGGGTTATGCAGCTCTAGAATTTGTTCACAGCCATTTTTACAGGTGTTTGGAGTGATTTGGGGAGAGCTTAAGGAAATCCCTCCTTTCCAGTCACCATCTTGGTTCCCCCCTCAAAGCTAGAACAATTTTAACAAAATTAATCTGGAAAAGCAACAGGTCAAGAATATCAAGGGAATCAGTGAAAAAATTGTGAAGAAAGGTGGCCTAGTTGTAGCAGATCTCAAACTGTATTAGAAAGCAGTAATCATCAAAACAATCTGCTACTGGCTAAGAAACAGAGTGGTGGATCAGCAGAATACACTAGCTATATAATACACAGTAGTAAATGACTATTGTCATCTAGTGCTTGATAAACCCAAAGATGCAATCTTTTAGGACAAGAACTCACTACTTGACAAAAATTGCTCTGAAAACTAGAAAGCAGTTTGGGTATAGACCTACATCTCATACCATATAATGAGATAACATCAAAATGGGTACATAATTTAAACATAAAGATTGATTCATAAGCAAATCAGGAGATCATGGAGTACTTTACCTGTCAGATATAGGGACATGGGAATAATTTATAACCAAATAAAGAATAGAGAGCATTACAGGATGTAAAATTGATAAATTTGCTTACTTGATATTAAAAAGGTTTTGCATAAGCAAAATCAACATACCCAAAATTAGAAGGCAAGCAGAAAATTGGAGGGAAAATTTACTGCAAGTTTCTCTGATAAAAATCTTATGTCTCAAATACATAGAGAATCACATCAAATTCATAAGAATACAAGTAATTCCTTAAATGATAAATGGCAAAGGATGTGAACAAAAGGGCAGAGCCAAGATAGCCGAGTAAAAGTAGGGACTTCCTTGAGCTCTCCCCCAAACTCCTCCAAATACCTGTAAAAAATGACTCAAAAAATTCTAGAGCTACACAAAATGACAGAGTAAAACAAGTCTCTAGCCCAAGACAACCTGGAATGCTGACAGGAAGTGTCTATCAAACTGGGCTGGGAGAGGAGCACAGTCCAGTGTGGGCCACCCAGCATAGACTGGGCCATGGCAGGCCTCAGGGGATTGCATCACTGGCAGCTATGGAAGTTTCCAGACTTCTCAACCCACAAATGCCAAAGATAAAGTAGAAGATCAGTGGGGAAACTCTGTTGGACCTGAAAAGAAGAGCATGGTCCAGCCGCAGGCCTGGTACAGTAGAGGTGGTGACAACAGCAGTGGCAGCAGCAGCAGTGGCTGCTTCTGGAGCTCCAGGCCCACAGATGGTGGGGGTGGATCAAATGACTGATCAGAGAGGAAGTTCAGGGATCGCTTTGCTGATGCTGAGGTATGATGCTTTTGCTTTGCCCTGCTTGGATCTGGGTCACAGTCCTGGGTAGCTGTGCAGGGTTGAGGAGCACTAGTGTGGCAGAGCTTGTGGCTGCTATAGAGAAGACATCCTTCTCACAGTTCTGAGGCAGAAAAGAATGCTTGTGGTCACTCACAGACCAGAGCACAGGCCAGGAGAGGAGGACATACCTATCCTTTGATCATGCCACCTTAGGAGAACTGAAAATTTACAGGTGCCTAGAAGTATCTCTTAACACCTATACAAAACCCCTGAAACTTGAGACAGAGCATTCCCCACTCTGGACACAGAGTCCTACCTTGACAAAGAGCTCAAAAGTCAAGTAAGTGGCTGGGAAAATGAGCAAACAGCATATAAAGTCAGCATATAGAATCTTACTTTGGTGACAAAGAAGATCAAAACATACAACCAGAAGACAACAAAGTCAAAGCTCCTACATCCAATGCCTCCAAGAAAATGTGAATTGGTCCCAGGCCATGGAAGAGCCAGGGGTTTAAAAATCAAGTAAGAGAAGTAGATGAGAAATTTGGAAGAGAAATGAGAGTGGTGCAAGAAAATTGTGAAAAATGAGTCAACAGCTTGCTAAAGGAGACCCAAAAAATACTGAAGAAAATAACACCTTAAAAAATAGACTAACTCACATGGCAAAAGAGATCCAGAAAGCCAATTAGAAGAAGAATGCCTTAAAAAGCAGAATTGGCCAAATGGAAAAGGTGGTCCAAAAGCTCACTGAAGAAAATAATTCCTTAAAAATTAGAATGGAGCAAAAGGATATGAACAGGCAGTTTTCCAATGAAGAAAACAAAGCTGTCAAGGGGCATATGAAAAAATGTTCTAAATCACTATTGATCAGAGAAATGCAAATTAAAACAACTCTGAGGTACCTTTGTGAGTTCATACCTATCAGATTGGCTAATATGACATAAAAGGAAATTGACAAATATTGGAAGGGATATGAGAAAACTGGGACCCTAATGAATTGTTGATGGAATTGTGAACTGATCCAACCATTCTGGAGAGCCGTTTAGAACTATGCCCAAAGGGGTATAAAACTGTGCATACACTTTGACCCAGACATATCACTGATAGGCCTGTATCTCAAAGAGTTTAAAGAAAAAGGAAAAGAAAACTATATGCACAAAAATTATTATATAAATTTAAATAAATATTTTTGTGCATATAGGTTTATTTTCCTTTTTCTTTTTTTGTGGTGGGCAAGAATTGGAAATTGAAGGCATGCCCATCATTTGGAGAACAAATTGTGTTAAATGATTGTGATGGAATACTATTGTGCTGTAAGAAGGGATGAGAAGGATGCTTTCATAAAAACCTGGAATGGTTTTGCATGATGCAAAGCGAGCAGAATCGGGAGAGACATTATACACCGTAACAGCAATAATGTACATGACTTAGCTAAATATCACTAATACAATGATCCAAGACAATTCTGAAGGACTTATGATGAAAGATGAGAAAAAAATGATTTTTTCCCCAAGGAAAAACTGATTGAGTCTGAATGCAGATCGAATGCATACTTTATTTTACTTTCTTTTTCTTTTGGTTTTGTTTTATTTTGGCGTGTGCTTTCTTTCACAACATGACTAAACATGGAAATACATTTTTCATGACCGCACATTTATAGCCTATATCAAGTTGCTTGCCTTTTTCAGTGAGGTGAGAAAAAATGGAGAGAGGTTGAAAATTTGGAACTCAAAATTTAAAAAAAAAGTTAGAAGTTGTTTTTTATGTAACAGTAAAAATATAAAATATTTAATTTTTTAATTTAAGGAAGAAAATAAGGAGATATGTAGCTAATAAATACTGCTCTTTGAGGGAAAAAAGTAAAACATAGAAAGATTCATTTAAATTGTCACAAAATGAAGTGAGTAGAACCAGAAGTATGATTTATACTGTAGCATCAATCATATGAAAATGACAAATTTTGAAGACTTTTATAAACTAGTAAAAATTTAATGAGCCAAATTAGGAGAACAGTTTATACAATAACAATAATATTTTGAAGAAAAACTATGAAAGCCCTAAGAACTATGACCATCCACGATTTCAGAGGACAGATCATGAAATATACTATCCAACCTCCTGACAAAGAGAAAATAATTAGGTTGAAGAATGAGATTGTGCTTGTATGCAGTCAAGGAGGGGATTTATTTTACTTAACTATACATATTTATCATAATAAACTTGTTTTCCTTTTCTCATTTTTTAAGACCCTTCCAGGATCATATAGGCAGTATGAGTCAGACCTGTATGCTCCTTATCTCTTAGAACCTGGGAAATATGAACCAGACATTGAGGATATTTCAATTAGAAAAAGAGACTAAGTGAATTTCACAGGCCCCAGGCACTACCTAAGCTCTGTCTGGGCT
This sequence comes from Trichosurus vulpecula, assembly GCF_011100635.1. Classification (NCBI taxonomy): domain Eukaryota; kingdom Metazoa; phylum Chordata; class Mammalia; order Diprotodontia; family Phalangeridae; genus Trichosurus; species Trichosurus vulpecula. The sequence continues at coordinate 405,352,124 of NC_050573.1, read as the reverse complement.
TTCCTGGTATTTTCCACGCTACAAGTCATGGACATGATGGTGCCAATTAGAGTCTATGCTATTTTAAATCCTACAGGCTGTATGCCCATGTTTTTCCAGACCCAATATTTTATGTAATTCTCAAGGTTGTTTTTTTTGGTTTTTTTAATGAATGTTAAAATTGTTTCTACATATAACTGAGAAAAAATAGTTAATTAAAAAATAAAGCACATATTTGCATTTTTAACAGTTCCTTGTATGTCTTCTTTTCACAAAATAATTTGAAAGCTGAGGCCAAAGCAGTTTCTCACTTGCTCTGTCTAGAAACACAGATTGAATTACAGATCATGTAACTCCTGGACCCTATATTCATTTTACTGAAAACTTTGTGATGTTTAAAGCAGCAGGGTCTTCCAGAGAATAATGAATAGTTAAGAAGGCCCATCCATCACACAAGACTCATGTGAGAGTGTAACAATGCTCGTATCCCTGCCTTGTCTCAGGTATTCCTTCAGTTCTCCCCTGGGGAAAGTGTTTGATTCAGACCCACATTGTGCACAGGGAATAGGAGAGGCAACTTTGAGGAAGGAGCAGCATCTAGGTTATTACCCTATGGGTAAGATGTGGGCTTTCCTGAGAAATCTACCCTGGACCCCAAATCATAACTGAAAGGATCTCAGAAGCCACCTAGTCCAAACCCATTATTTTATAGATGAGTCAATCATTCCCAAGGTCACAAGATAGTAAATGACAAAAGGAGGATTTAATCCCAGAATCACTTCACTTCAAAGTCAAATCTCTCTTCATTGTATCATTTTGTCACTTTTCCTTTCATCCAGCACTGACCCCCTGAAATGCTAGCATCCAGATTCTTTTATTCCTACTTAAATATTATCTATTAGTTAATAAGAAATGTCTTTGGGGTGAAAATATTAAATCCTTTCCAACATGACAGTCAGCTGAGATAAGGTTTGCATAGGATGCAGAATGGAAATATAGGAGAAAAGGAAACTTAGTCACCACCTGGAAAGTGGGGAGAAGGGGGAGGTTCAGGTTGCTATTTCATGTCTGTTGTAATGAATCAATTAAAGCCCCAGAGTCAAACGATCCATTTAATAAAAACATATTCAAATATCCTCCCCTACCACCAAATTTTTAAAAAAAATAGTTCCAAAAGCAGTTTAAAAATAAGCTCAGGAAGACAAAAGCAAATAAAAACTCTAGGTAGAGAAAGATCCCCTGGAGTTTGAGAAATTCCACACCAAATTCCTAAAAATTGATCTTAGGCTCTTATTACCCAAAGATCCCAAATTTGTTCCTAGATCAATCTACCTGGAATCAAATTGCCCTAGCTGTGCAACCTAACTTTGTTTACAAGAGTCCCATATGGTATTTTGGGAATGTATGAGCTTAACTCACATCTTTCTAATTCCCCCAGGATCCTGGCTGCCAACAGCTGGTATATCTGGGAAAGCCTAAATAGCTAGGAGGGATCAGGGAAACTCAGGCCAGCCTAGGCACAAGGGGGGCAGCTAGGTGGCACACTGGATAGAGCACTGGGCCTGGAATCACAAAGCCTAAGTTCAAATCTGGCTTCAGATATGAGCTATGTGACCCCAAGCAAGACACTTAACCTTGTTTGCTTCAGTTTCCTCAACTATAAGATGAGCTGGAGAACGAAATGGAAAACTACTCCAGTGCTTTTGCCAAGAAAACCACAAACAGGGTCACAAAGAGTCAGACACAACTGAAATGACTGAACAACACCTGGGTATAAGGAGATTGGTCTATGAGAGATGGGAAGGAGTATTGAAATGGAAAATGAAAATGCCATTAAGATGGCTATGTGAAAGTTTCTTGCAAAATCTAGCTCTACTGAGGAACACTTACTGATACTAAAGAAGAGCATCATATAAACAATCAAGCTAAACAGAAACACCACTAAGTTCCTCTAAACAGAACCTGAATGAAATAAAGGTCATTAAAATAAATAAATAGAAGTCAAGACTTCCTACTTAGATGAATATGCAAGGAAAGTGGACTAAGGAAACAATGGTGGCAATATTGGCCAGCTGTAGGAAAAGTATCTGAAAATTAATGCCATCACAAGTGGGGCTGCACCAAGGTCTCAACATGAAGCTTTGGACCTCCAGGTAGGTGACAGGGAAATGAGCAAAGGTGAGTCCAGTTAGGGAAATAGGCATGTACTCACTATAGACCTCCACACTTTGGACCTCCAGGTAGGTGACAGGGAAATGAGCAAAGGTGATTCCAGTTAGGGAAATAGGCATGTGCTCACTATAGACCTCCACACTATAGACCTTCAGTAGTTTACTGCACAAGAAATTGGAGATGGTCAGGGTAAACAGGGCCCTGGGTTGCTGTAGGAGACAGAAGGAAGTTGCAGAGTGCAGCAGTGAGTGGCCTGACTGAGACCAACTTCCTCTTCTAAAATGGAAATTCTAGAATAGCCTCCTATCCAAGATCTAGAGTAGATGTGAGGAGACTAAACCCTATCCATCCCATTAAAGAATGACAAAGGACAGCAACTTCTGTGCTACCCCAGGGGCAAGACCTAGCCCCAATACTTTGTTTTTGTTCAGTTGTTTTCAATTGCTTCTGACTCTTCATGACCTCATTTGGGGTTTTCTTGACAGAGATACTGGAATAGTTTGCCATTTCTTTCTCCAGCTCATTTTATAGGTGAGGAACTAAAACAAACAAGGTTAAAGTGACTTGCCCAGGGTCACACAGCTAGTACTACTCTGAGGCTATAGGAACTATTCAATATAAGTAGGCTGTGGCACAAAATATTATTTCAAGAACTAATGCTAAAGAAATGAGCAAACAGAAGAAAATTCCTATTATAATGAGTAAATACTATGGGTTAAAAAACCATAGGATAAATTCGTAGATGGAGGATAACTTTAAAATAATCACAATTTGAATCTCAGAATGAAAAAAGAATATATTTGGCTACAATGACTCCTAAATGAATAAAAGAAATAAATTAAGAGCTGAAACTACCAAAATAGGCAACATACAAAAAAAGAATAGGATGAACAGAACTCAGTGATTCAATGAAGCAACAAGAGATATCAAGAGTCAAGAAACTGAAAAATTAATAGAAGTAATGAGATGTCTATTATTAAAAGAAACTGACATGGAAAATAGGACAAGAAAAATTTAGACTCATTCAATTCACTAAAACCCATAACAATAAAAAATCTGAATGATGTATTTGAAGAAATGATAGAAAACTATTTAAAACTATGAGAGTTAAAGGATAAAGTAAAAAATAGAAAGAATCCACCAGTCATCTCCTGAAGAATACCCCAAATTCAACACACTCAAAATTGCATAGCTAATATCCATCATTTCTAAGTCAAACAAAAAATACTGAAATAAGTCAAGAGAATGAGTGCACATACTAATGAGGCTAGAGTAAGGAGAAAAATAGCAGCTGACATTTCTATGGCATGCTAAAGTTTTCAAAGGACTTTTTGCACACGTGCTCTCATTTGAATCTGACACCAACCCTGTGAGGTACAAAGACCTTATATACTTACTGGATGTCTGACCTTAAGCAAATCTCTTAACTTTCTGGGCCTAAGTTTCCCCATCTGCTAAAGGAGGTAGTTGAACTCAATGACCTTAAGGCTTACTTCCAATTCTAAATATATGATCTTATGATAATTTTACTGATGATTAAACTGAAACTCTGAAAATGTGGAGTTATTTGCCCATGCTCACATAACAAATGAATAGTTGAGACAGTTTTTCAACCTACTTATTACTGAGTCCATGTCTTGCACCCTATCCACAGAATATACTGATGGACTAGTTCAATTGATTTCTCATTGTCTATTCAACCTTAGCTCATAGTGTGCCCAATAGGCATCCTTCATTCACTTGGTTTTTCCTACATGAAATTTTAATTGATCTCTGATCTCTCAACTGATCTTTATGAGGTGGCTGTGGTTCATTCTTCACTAAAGAGTCCCTGTAGTATCTTTCCCCCTCACTTCCCTATCCCTCACTATAGGACAAACTTTATTTCACCTCACAGAAAATCCACAGGATATAAAAGTCTCAAAGAAATCAGTAAATAATCAATGAGATTATTTTGATCTCCATGGGCCCCCATGTTTATGCATCATGGAGACCATGTGGAGGCTTGAATGTGTGGAAGGAAAAACAGACAAAACTTTGGAAATTCTGGACAAGTAATCTTTTAGTCAGACAGTCAACAGACATTTAAGTGCTTAGTATGGGCCAGGAATCATGGCTTGGGAAATAAAAACAAAGGCAAAAATAATCTTTGCCTTTGAGTAGTTCATATTCTAGTAGGGAGACAATATGCAAACAATGATGTAAAATCAAGATATATAATATCTTGATAATATATAATAAATCATATATCATATGTCTGCATATAATATATATTTCATCTGGATACATAATATTAGGATAACTTGGAGGTAATCTTAGAGAAAATGCATAAAGTGTAAAGGGGAATCAGGAAAGACTTCTTGTAGAAAGTGGGATTTTAGCTGACTGGAAGGTTCAAATTTGATAGATAGATAGATAGATTGATAGATGATAGATAGATGATAGCTAGATAAATAGATAGACAGATAGATGGCATATGGCAAACAATAAAGTGTTAAGTAAATGAAAACTGTTTTCAATTAGACCTGTATTACCTGAATATCTCATGGAAGGGAGGTGCTAGAGAGTGAGTTCAAGGTGTTTTGCTCCCTAATATTATATGATAATATTATTGTCATGCTTCCTAATATTTAGTATGGTAGTAAAGGCTTTCAGGAGCTATGTGTGATCTTCTCTTCAAAATACATTAGAAAATTCTCTTTCCATGACTAGAAGGCCAAATCATTTACCTTTCAAATGTGAGGTTATTCACAAGGCAATTCCCAAAACTGGGGTTCCTCTGAGTGGAAGGCAAGAATATGGGATCACACTGCTAAGGGAATTTCCTTTCTCTAACCAGGAGGAAGAGATTCCAGGGGGACATTATCCCAAATCTCCAGCATGTGTAGTTCTCCAGGACAGTCTGGCTGCTGCCAAATTTGGGTCATAGACATTGATTTTCAGTTCTCTGGTCTCTGATATCTAAGTCATAAGTTCGAAGGGAAAATAAAAGTAAAAGGCAGAGAGAAAATTTCATTTTGGACATGTGAGCTTAGGGAAGCCAATGCATCTCCCATGTGCTTCTGCCCCAACATAGCTATTAATAGCCCCTTACAGTAAGGTTGGGGGTGGAGGAACCTATCTCTTCTCCCAACCTATTATGCTCTTGTGATGTTTTCCTTAAAAAGGATAGAATGAAAAAAATGGAAAAAGAAGCTGGAGCTATTGGATTCGAGGGCTCAGTGCAATGAGCACAATGTCTTCCAGTAACAAGCACATCTGGAGGACCTTCCACCTATGAAACATCTCTCTTCTATTGGACCTTGTGCAACTCATTCTCAAAGCAGTTGGGAAAATAGGATGTTTCCCCAAGGTTGCATAGGTAGGGAGTAAAATGGAAAGAAAAAACAAATAACCAAAACAAAGAAAAAAATCAAAAGTCTTCTTAAAGTCATGTCTCTAGAGACCCAAATAACATTGTCTATTCTTGACAATTTTTACTTTTTTCTTTAAAAAAACCCTCTTTACTCTTTATTCCTTTCTCTATCTTGCATGTATTATTTCCTCTCCTTTTCGTTTGTTCCTCTTGGAAAGGGAAATATTTGTTCTACTTATCTTGGGCATTGTTATGTTCCTCACACATGTACACATGCACACAGAAAGGACTTTTGTGCCATCCATCCACATTCTCCACAGCTGTTGGAATCCCATAGCCCCTAAGCTGCGGCTTTTCTCAGAACATTTGTACAAACAACCCAGCATAGCTAGCGTGCTCTGTTATCCCAAACATGCATGAATCCTTGGTTCTATGCCCAGAGTGACTTTGGCCTGGATGTTATTATTGTTATTTGGTCATTTTCAAGTGCCCGCAGTTGTACTTGGTGTAACATAGGATGTTGGAGAAGCTAGGCCCTAAATTTCACAGAGGGTAGATTGCTTTAAACTATTCGGCCCTTGTGAACCTTCATTTCCCTAGTTGCAAAACATCTTGGTGCTGCCAAGATCTTGGGGGGTGGTGGGTGGGGAAGGAGAGATTGAACACTAAAAGATAAATTGTCTTGGATTAATAGCTGTAAGCAGGCAAGCAAGAAAATCCATGCATGCCTTTTCTGTGAGAATGGTGAAAGGGATTCAGCCTTTGTTGCAGGGAAAAGAGCACTGGTTATAATCACAATCAGTTAATAAGCATGTATTAAGTGCTTACTATATTCCAAGGCTAGGGATAAAAAGAAAGGAAAAATAGTCCCCATTCTCAAGGAGCTCATACTCTAATGAGGGACGCAACACGAAAATAACTATGCATGAGCAAAATAGGAAACGATTATATATGTGTGTATGTGTATGTGTATATATGTATATGTGTATATATATATACATACACATACAAATACATATACATATCTTGTAGGATTGACTCTTGTATCTGGATTTGAGCAAGTTTCTTTCCAACTCTGAGCCTCAGTTTCTTTATGTGTAAAATTAGGAGATTAGACTAGATCACCCAGCTCTAACATTTTGAGATTCTAGCATCCTTTTTCCTTTACATGGCAGAGCTAGTTAGCCTAAGGGGCTTAAATAGTTCAAGTCATCTGACATTCTTACATAAATATTTACTTCAGTCCCTAAAGTCAAGGGCTTTTTCTTGTTAGTTTAACCCATAAGACCTAATAACTTTCCTCCCGTGAGACAAATCCTCAGGACTGTTATGCCTTAAAATTTCATTGCTTCAGAAAACTTTCTGGTCTTTACTTCCCTGGCCCCTTGCCTTAATTTCAGTCCCATGCCTGTGAACCTATGAATGGACAACAACGTCGATGCAATTCTTAAAAACAAAATCATTCTTCATTAGAGTTCTATAAGCACTCTGCCTGATCCAATTAAAACTCCTCTTTCAGGGCCATAGAACATTTCACTTAGGCCTTTCCAAATCTGAATTGTCAAGCCGGGCTACAGAACAAGTTATTACTGGAGGCAATTCATATTATTACAGTATTACCAGAGGATTTTCAAAAGAAAAGAACAGAAAGATCAGTTAATCGAGCCTCTTCATTTGACCAGTGAAGAAACTGAGGCCCAGAGAAATTGAGATTTTCTATGCTCTTGACTTTACCCCCTCCTACTACTTTTGTGAGTTTGCTCATTAATCATTTTCTCTTCTATCTCCTTTTCACCAAACCTGCTGCCTTTAAATATGTGTAAGAGTAAGCAAAGAAGGACTTTTTACTGTTTTTTTTCTTTTGGAGTACTTCTCAGCACTAAGGCAATCAAGTGCCATTGATTGAGTCTTGCCTCTGTTTGTATGAAGGCCCACATCCTTTTGCTAATTAGGTCATGAGAGGTGTGAAGCCCTCAGGCCCTGAAAAAAGGTATTTATACCCAGAGGATAGCCACTGAATGCAGAATCCAAAATTGAGAATCGAGAACTCTCAGAACTGCTAAAAGTGAAGTTTTGCTTTGGGGACACAGTCATTGGAAGAGTATTGGTGTGGAGACTCTGGGTAGCTGTTAAGGAGTCCCCCAGTTTGAAAAACCCAAATGTTGGTGCTTCTATCTCTGGTTAGCTATGTATGTATGACTTTGGTCAGACAGTTAGAAGCCATGTCTGTTGATTTGTGTTATTTTTCTCTGCTTGTAATTCCTTCTTGTAATTTCTGTTTGTGTTTTCTCTGAAGTTCAGGGTGATGACTTTTTCTCCTGAACTAAGTGAATTATTCATGTATGTTTAATTAAAGTGAGATTGTAAACCTTTTAAAGTTGCTTTCCTTAGAAAAGCAGATCAAAGAACCTGTGTTATCAGCCCTCCTGTGTGCTGGTTTTATTGGTCTTACACAGCCACAGTAGCAGCGAGTAGCATTGTTGTTACATGTTCAAGTATACTTTAAATAAAATGCAATACATTTGGTAACACCATCCCCTATAAGCTCTTAACCTTCAGATCTTCTCACTTTTACTACCAAATTCACAGAAGCAATTAACTATATGTGCTGCACTCACTCCCTTAACATCCCCACACTTCTCAGCCCTTGCAATCTTGCTTCAACCATCATTATTCAACTAAAACTACTTTCTTCAAAGTTACGGTTATCTCTCATTGCTAAATCCTATGGCCTTTTTTGATCTTCATTCTTCTTGAATAAGAAGTTATTTTTTATTCCATTGATCACTCCCTTACGAGTACTCTCTCCTGACTACTCTCTCTTGAATCTTCTCCTCCCTATCTGACTGCTCCTTTTTTAAAAGTTTCTTTAAATAGATGTAGCTCTTGCCCTTTTAGAGTGAGTGTTCCCTAGGCTCTGTCCCAGTCTCTTTCTGTCTCTACATTCTCTCCCTTGGAAATCTCATCAGTTCATCTCATTAGAACCCAAAGTGTTAAGAGTTAAGGATTTTTCCAAGGTTGTAAAATTAGATTATTGGGGGTAGAAATGAGTGACTCTCAAACCATATATCTGGCTCTAATATTTTACTTCCACTTTAGTCATGTTTTATCAGCTGACTTCTGGATAAATATATCAAACCTAAATGTTCTAAATTTCTTTCTGTCTTCCTTCCTACCTTCCTTCCTCTCTCTCTCTCTCTCGCTCTCTCTCTCTCTCTCTCTCTCTCTCTCTCTCTCTCTATATTCCTATTTGTATATGTCTCTTGGGCCCTCATCTCCTCTAGGACAACATACATAAAACTTCCTAACATGTCTCTCTGATTTCAGTCTTGCCCCTTTAAAACATATCTTTCCTACAGTTGCCAAAGTAATCTTTCTAAGGCCTTGATCTGACCATGTGACTCTTCTGCTTATAAAACTCCAGTGACTCTCCACTGCCAATGGGACGAAACACAAACTCCTTAAACTTGATATTTAAGACGCTCCATAATCTGGCTCTAATCTACCTTTCCAGACTTATTTGATACTAATTTTCTCAATATATTCTATGTCCCGGACAAATTAGACCGTGCTGTTCAACAAACCAAATACTTTATCTCCTGTGTTTGTACAAGCTCTACACCCTGTTCCTGGCATGTACTCTCTCATCTCTGTTTCTCAGACATTTTTATTCCTTGCAGGCTCAGCTCAAGTGCTAGTTCCTCTGTACAGCTTTCTATAATCCTCCTGTACATATACATACACCCTTATTAGTACTATCTCCATCCTTGATTTTCCTAGTTTTATACCAATTATAAACATGTATTCTGTCAACAGAATATAAGCTTCTTAAGGACAGGGAGTCATTCATCTTCCACTTTGCATCACTAGCACCTAGCACATTGCCTGGCATAAAGTAGGCATTTTACAAACATTTGCTGCATTGAATTGAATGTAACCGGATTTCTGAATATCACAAAGGGAGCAAGATACTCTGACTCCCAGACTGAGTGGTTTTTTCCCCCATTATATCATTTATTAAACTGCTTCTTAAAAGGGAGTGAATGATTGGAAGAATATCAAGTGATTAATCTGTGCCAAGCGCCATGTTAAGATCTGGAATTTAAATATAAAATGCAAAAATATTCCCTGCCTTCAAAAAGCATATATTCCAATGAAGAAGACAATGAAAAAGGAGGAGTGTTAGCTAGGACAGTATGCTTTGATTAAAAAATTAGAGGGATAGTGATGAGGTCACAGAGGAGTAGATTGGCATACCTCTTCCAAGAAAAATGGCACAGTGAATTTGATCATGGCTAATGGTTCCAGAACTGGGGGTTGGGGGTGAGGTTGGTGGCATGTGGAAAGGATACAACTGTAAGAACATTGCAGCATATGAGGCTGTGGAAGGAGTAACCAAAAAGTCTAGAGAAAAATGAAGTATAGTAGGGCTTGTAATGAAGTAGAGGTCCTGGAGAGGAAGTCACAAATGAGGGAAACTGAGTCTGGGGGCAGTTTTTCCAAGGTTAGCTATCAAAGGTTGTGGAAAAGGCTGCACTCTACCAAATATTCACTACAAAGCTACTTAAAGAAATAGGACACATGTTTACAGTGAAATAAATGTCTGTTTACTGCTGTAGCAAATATAAAGGAATACATTTTAAAATACTACATTACTCTATTTATTGTAAAGTATACACAGGAATGACAAAGATCAATTTATACTTGACTATCCTTACCATACCATCTCCCCAGAAAAAATAACTTTTGATTTTCAGCCATAGTCACACTTGTGATTCAGTCTAACATATAGAAGGGAAATTACAAATCCCACTAATAACAACAAAAGAAATAACAGAAGGAAGGCTTGCTGCATGGATGAAATACACTTTCTGTTCAAATAGTATCATTCAGTTTGTACCAATTATAAAGCATTTGGCTGTTTTAAGATTGAATTCATTGATAATTAGAACCTGTCTTCTACAGTGTCATTCTATGATCTTAAATAGGGGTTCTTTTTTAATTACTGGAGGTAAGAGGAAAATAATTATCTTTAATTATGCTAGCAATTAGGAAAGAATACTTGGAATTAGAAACTGAATCCAATATACTTGAAATGAGAAGCCTGAGAACATCAATCTTCTTTTTATTCCAGGAAAAACAATTTTCTTTCCTCCCTTTGAATGTAAGTGAAGTGAAAGCCAGCTGGATCCTCTTTAAGTTGGAATTCTTTGCAAGAAACTCTTGAAGGGAAATAAGTAGTGGAAGTAAGACACATTGCTTTTTTGGTGGCTAAAAAGGGTAGAAAGAAAGGTCTCAATCAAATTTGATGATTATGATGATGCTTAATTATTTATTGAGAGTATTACATAATATTATAACAATAAAATGATAAGGGATTAGCTAATTTTATAACCTCCAGGATACAATTTTCTAATGCAATCTAAGAAAAACCCATCTAAGACACATTGGATGATTGATTCAGGATTCACAAAAATCCTGGTAGGCAAAAACTTTGAGCTGAATTGCATAAAATCAGGTAATAAATCACCAAGCATGTCTTAAGTTCTTACTATGTGCCAGACACTGTGCTAAGTGCTGAGTATAAAAATATCAATAACAAAACAATCCCTACACTAAAAGTCTAGAATTCTGACTGGCTTTGAGCCCTGCAGTCTCTTTGGATTTAATCGTAGTCACGATAAAAATATTACAACCTACTGTCCTTCTGCAACTTATTTAAAACATGATCTCATTTTAAAATTTAATTTAATTGTTTTTTGATTAACAAGCATTACTTTTTCCTTTTCCAATTACTCATATCCCCAGTGTACAAAAACTGTGCATCATCAAAAAAAATCAAATCCCCACATTGGTTATATTCAAAAGGTAATATGTCTTATTCTGCATCTTAAATATATCATCTTTCTATCTGTCAGGATGGAGGAAGCATGCTTCTTCTTTGGTTCTCTGGAATTAGGGTTTGTCGTTGCATTGATCAGAGTTGTCAAGTCTTTCAAAGCTGAAACCAAACCTCTAAGAAACTCCTTAAGATTTATACCTATTTAGTAGTTATTCCTGAAGATAAGAATCCTAGACTAATATAACCTTGCTGATGTCCTTAAAAAAAGATTTGCTCTATCATGATACATGGTACAAGGTATTGCAAACATACTACAAGGTATCCCCAAAGTCTTGAACCTGCACTAAAACTTTTGGGGTATATGTAATGTCAGGATTTTCTGATTCACATTGGTCTTTTCTCTCTTGCTTTATTTATTCATTCATTCATTCACTTGTTTGTTTGTTTGTTTAAAAGGATGGCTCTCTAGGAATGGGAGTTAGAGCAACAATGGGATGTATAGGTGATAGGAAAACAAAAGATAGTGATTATCAAGTTGTTTTTTTTAAATGTATGAATAAAAAAGCAATAATATGGGGTTACAAGTATATCAAAATATCTTAGGAATCATTATAAAAAGTTAATAAATTAAAAATTATAAAAAGCTAATAAATTATAAAAGTCAGGGAAAGAAAGGGAAGAGAGTAGAATATGGGCTCCAAGAGAGAAGGGACTGTTTTGTTTTCATCTTTGTATCCTCAGAACTTAATGAGATACACTAGACAGAGTAAGCACATAATAACTATTTGTTATTTTTTAATGTAAATTCATTCCTATCCATTTTTTATTAACAGAATGGTTCTCTAGGAATATGATAGGGAAGGAAAAATTGGGAAATGTAGATGCGTTTCCTAAAAGAGACCCTTGTTGTTAATGATCGACTGAAAGATGGATATCTGTGCCATGACACTGAATGACAGTGAAAGTGAGGGGAGCAGGGCAGCTAGGCAGTGCAGTGAGTAGAGCACTGGCCCTGGAGTCAGGAGGACCTGAGTTCAAATCCAGCCTTAGGCTCTTGACTCAGACACTGACTAGATGTGTGACGTTGGGCGAGTCACTTAACACTAATTGCCCTGCCTTTCCCCCTCCAGAAAAAAATGGGAGGGAAAGAGCCATCAGAATTTGAGGGAGACAGAAGCATTAGAGAAATCTGGAACTTCCAAATGGCTAATGGGACCTACATAGCCCCAGAGAGAAGGAAAAGGCAGGCTCTCTACTATGTCCCTTGATTCCTAGACCTGTACTCCCAAAGACTGCTGAGAACAGAATTCCATGGTGAGATAGTCTCTACTTTGTTGAGCAGAGATCTCCCAAGTAAAGATCCCATTTACTCTGGGTATTCTATTACCTACTCTAATCTATATCACTTCTCAGAGTTCTCTTTACTGTTAGGAAAAATTGTTTACTCACTGTTCAAGAGTGTGTGTTTTGTTCTATTTTTCTCTGTAAAGGGAAAGACACAAAGTAAGTTAATTGGGGGGCAGAGCCAAGACGGTGGCTGGAAAGCAGAGACTTGCTGTGAGCTACCCCCCAGATCCCTCCAAAAAATCTGTAAAAAATGGCTCTGAACAAATTCTAGAACTGCAGAACCCATAAAATAGAAGAGGGAAGCAGGGCTCCAGCCCAGGACAGCCTGGATGGTTGCTGGGTAAGGTCTATTGTGCATGGAGCTGGGAGCAGAGTGGAGCAGAGCCCAGCATGGGCAGCAGCAGGACCAACCAGACCAGGAGCCAGGCAGAACAGGCCCTAGCTCCCTGAATTGGTGAGCTGTGGCAGTTACCAGACTTCTCAACCCACAAACACCAAAGACAACAGAGAAGGTTAGTGGGAAAAGCTGCTGGGGACAGGGTGAAAGGAGTTTGTGGTTTGGCCACCACCCCAGGGGCAGCAGAGGTGGTGCAGCTACAGAACTATAGCTGCAGTTGCTTCTGGCCCCAAGCCCACCTGGTGGGAGGACTTAAGTGGCGGATCAGAGTAGGAGTGCAGAACCTACTTAAGATCTGAGTCAGGTCTGGGTTGGTGGTTCTTGGAGGAGGAGGAGCACTGGTGTGGCAGAGCTGGCTGTATATAAATAACTCTGAAAACAATAGCACATCCCCTCAAGCTTGGAACAAAGGACTCTCTACTCTACAAGCAGTCATACCCTGACAAAAAACTCAAGGGTCAAGTAAGTTGGCTGGGAACATGGCCAGGCAGAGAAAACAGACTCGGATTGAGACTCAGACTCTAGAATCTTTGTTGGTGACAAAGAAGACCAAAACATATAGCCAGAAGAAGTCAACAAAGTCAAAGAGCCTACATCAAAAGCCTCCAAGAAAAAGATGAACTGGTCACAGGCCATGGAAGAGCTCAAAAAGGATTTGGAAAAGCAAGTTAGAGAAATAGAGGAAAAATTGGGAAGAGAAATGAGAAGGATGTGAGAAAACCATGAAAAACAAGTCAATGACTTGCTAAAGGAGAACCAAAAAAATACTGATGAAAACAACACCTTAAAAACTAGACTAACTCAAACGGCAAAAGAGCTCCAAAAAGCCAATGAGGAGAAGAATGCCTTGAAAGGCAGAATTACCCAAATGAAAAGGAGGTCCAAAAGACCACTAAAGAAAATGCTACCTTAAAAATTAGATTGGAGCAGGTAGAAGCTAGTGACTTTATGAGAAATCAAGATACTATAAAAAAAAGAAAGAAAGAAATGAAAAAATGGAAGACAATGTGAAATATCTCACTGGAAAAACCACTGACCGGCAAAATAGATCCAGGAGAGATAATTTAAAAATTATTGGACTACCTGAAAGCCATGATCAAAAAAAGAGCCTAGATATCATCTTTCCAGAAATTATCAAGAACTGCCCTGATATTCTAGAGACAGAGGGTAAAATAGAAATTTAAAGGATCTACCAATCACCTCTTGAAAAAGATCCCAAAAAGAAAACTACTAGGAATATTTTCACCAAGTTCCAGAGCTTACAGATCAAGGAGAAAATACTGCAAGCAGCCAGAAAGAAACAATTTGAGTATTGTGGAAACACAGTCAGAATAACACAAGATCTAGCAGCTTCTACATTAAGGGTTTGAAGAGCTTGGAATACAATATTCCAGAGGTCAATGGAGCTAGGATTAAAACCAAGAATCACCTACCCAGCAAAACTGAGTATCATGCTCCAAGGCAAAATATGGATTTTCAATAAAATAGAGGACTTTCAAGCTTTCTCAGTGAAAATACCAGAGCTGAATAGAAAATGTGACTTTCAAACATAAGAATCAAGAGAAGCATGAAAAGGTAGACAAGAAAGAGAAATCAAAAGGGACTTACTAAAGTTGAACTGTTTTGTTTACATTCCTACATGGGAAGATGATGTGTATGATTCATGATACCTCAGTATTAGGGTACCTGAAGGGAATATACATATATATGTATATGTATATATGTATGTATG